>NC_058524.1:402973187-403276217 GCF_904849725.1 Hordeum vulgare subsp. vulgare | reverse complement strand
ACTTGTGGGTTATCATTACATACTTTGTCTTCCGTACTTATTAATCCTCATGACAATTTCAGGGTGAGTTGGCATACAGTCTTCATACTGAGGCGATGAACTTTGATCGACAATTGTCCACTGGACCTCTTCTAGTACCGAGGTCTCAGATTCAGCCTTGGGTCAAGCGCTCCGAGCAGAAGATACGAGATGTCTATAGAGCTATCACATGCACCCGCACTCCAGACGTTGTGCAGTAGCAGCAGCAACAACAGCCACGTCCCTCCGTGCATCGACATCAGCCGCATCCACGTCTACACGGGGTGGAACCGACACCCCATCCACCCCCTCCTGACCAGGCTGGCAGTTTAGCGTGGCAGCAGCCAGAACACCATGCTCCCTCATCGAGCTTCGTGTTTCAGCGAACTCCGCAACATCACAGTCCCACTGCTGGTTTCATGTTTCATCCACATCCAACAGATATGGTCCCTCCTGCAGGATCCTATGCATATCATGAGGCGTCGGCGTCCGGATCCGGGTGCGCGAGTGAACAAGAAGAGCCACTATCGTAGCAAAACATGTGGTTGGACATGTTTTCGACTCCACCATGGCCCACACAGGATACACAGAATGACCAGGGTGGGTCCGAGATTTCTCCTCGTAACATTAGGGCTCCCCATAGGTTTGGATGGAGTATGCCTCCCACATCCCGAGAGCGCCAAGGGAGACGTCGTGAGTGACGCAAAGCTCTTGCCCTTCTATCTATCACTGCAGACATGGCTATCTAATTATGTATGAGACATATGTGTATTTTATGTATGAGACATATTCATATATATTTCTATGCTCAGTTGGTTCATCGCGGATAACACATATACTACCAACAACTTGATATTACAAACATATACTACTGAAAACTTAACATGTTCAAAGTAAGATACACCTTGCCGGAATTAAGATACAACTTGCTGAAATTAAGATAGAACGTGTTGATACAACTTGTTGAAATTAAGATACAACTTGCTAAAATTAAGATTCAACAATTTTAGGATACAATAAAATAAATCTACTGAGTCCAACGTGGATATTTTCCTTTTCCATCACTAGCTTCTTCTGCTGCCTTGGCCGCACGAGCCCTTTCTTTCTTTCTCTCCCTCTCAGCATCACGGGCCTCCTGCCGCTGTCTATAAACCTCCTCCATTCAAAGTTTCTCTTCTTGGTTTTTCCTGATCATCTCATCAAGAAAAGCCCTCTGATCCACACAGTACTCTTCCCACTATCTCTTCTCCTCTGCTTTCTCCTCTGCTTCAGCCTTCGCGCGACGCTCTTCCAAGTCCAAACTAGCCCATGCACGACGACGTCTTTCACGAATCTCGGTCACCGCCCAGTCCGGCTGTTCCGTGTCGATCCAATGATCGTACATGCACAGAGGAGGAGGAGACTACAATAAAAAGTAGAAATATAAATATCAAGCTAACAATAATATCTACAACGTGTTCATTCTTGATGACTGAAGCATACCGGAGGACTGATGTACAGTGAAGGAGCAACGGGTGGATCTTCCTCATAATTGGCGCACATAAAAAACTTCATGCCCAACCAAAATGAAAAATCCGTCACCTCCTTCACCTTGCAGAGATCACCGCACCAACAACGAATTGCTTCCACCCCCGGGCCAAACTCGCACTCTTCATATTCTTAGGCCTAATTCTTTGATCCGAGCAATGCAAACTCATAATGACTAAAGCGTTAGTGTTTTCAAGTGTGGCTGGATGATAGAGGAAGGCAGTCCAATGCCTACTTTTATAGACTCAGATGACAAGGGTGATGGCGGGAAAATGAGGAGAGAAAGGAGGCAGGAAGTAACTGGCGGGAAAGGAGGCGGGAAAAATTTGGCGGGAAAGGAGGGGTGAAAATTTGGCGGGGAAGGAGGCGGGAAAAATTTGGCGGAAAATGAGGGGGTGGGGGGGGGGGAACTGGCGGGAAACGGGGCGAGAAATGAAATGGCGCGAAAGTCTGGCGGGAAATGGAGGCGGGAAAAATTACATGCAATTTTTTTCCATGCACCTATTGGCCTAGCCAACACCAATTAGTCCTTATTGGCCTAGCCAAGGCCGATAGGGACTTATTGGCTTAGCCAAGGCCGACAGGAACTTATTGGCTTAGCCAAGGCAGATAGGCTTGTCGGCCTAGCCAAGGCCGATAGGGACTTATTGGTCTTGGCTAGGCCGACAGGATCACATGTTTGAAAATTTTCAAAATGGCGCAATATTTTTCAAAAAGAATTAAAAAAGTAATATTTAAAAAAATTAGCCATCTCCTTGTTCTTCCTCTCATCCCCCTACCACTCCTTTGTCTTCCTTGTGCTCCTCCTCGAAAGGTTCGCGTTCATCCACCATGGCACTCGTCGGCCCCATATCCGTCCACCTTTTAGCCCCCCTCACTAGCGTTGCCTCTCCTAGGCCACTTGCACCTCATGCCACCATCATTACTGGTGCTGCACATGGGAGATGGCTGGTCGCAAACCATCATTATCGGTGCTTCTTGGGCGTCACCGACGCGAGAGATGCTACAACTCGCGTCGTGAGGGATGTTGCAACCGTTTATGTGAGATGTTGGAACCAGGCGATGGAGGAGCCACGACCCGTGGCGGAATTTGCTACATCCAATTCCAGCGAAGGAAAGACCTAAGATGATGACGAATAAAGTTTTTGCTACAACGCACATAAGTTTTTGCTACTACCGATGTCTACATTTTCTACCACTTGCGGCGACATTTCCTGCATCATTCATGATGATCCTGCAACCCTAACGACGACGACGACGATGGTTTATGCTACACGATGGTTTTGATTATGAGTCATTGGATACTTATTATATTTGGACTAACTTTATGACTCACGCAAATTACCGTTACTGTTTATTAACTCTCAAACAAATATAAGTGAAGAGTTCAAATATTTCTATAAAATGTACACGCCTCCGTGCTCAAAAAGAGATAAGTGAAGTACTAGAGCAATTTTTAACTCAAAAGATATAAGTGAAGCACAAAAAGTATTCTAACCAATCATGATAGATGTGTATCTCTCCTAGGTTGGTGTGCCGAGCAAAATATGATTGTGGAAAATTAAAAATAAAAAGCAAACTAAAGCAAACGAACGCTCCAAGCAAAACTCATATCGTATGATGAATAAAAATGTAGCTTCAAGTGACATACCTATGGATTGAGACGAAAGAGGGGATACCTTCTGGGGCATCCCCAAGCTTAGAGCTTGAGTCTTCCTAGAATATTACCTTGGGGTGCCTTAGGTATCCCCAATCTTAGGATCTTGTTGCTCCTTATTCCACTGTCCATCATGATAACACTCAAAACTTAAAAACTTTAATCACACAAAACTCAACAAAACTTCGTGAGATCCGTTAGTATAAGCAACATAAAACTTCTTAGGTAATGTTTGAAATTGATTCTTATTTCATTATTGCATAATTAGGCAATGTATTCTAACTTATCCATGTCTTATACCCCCGATACAATCCATAGCATCATCAAAATGAGTAAACTATGCAAGAAAAACAGAATATGTCTAAAACAGAACAACCCATAGTAATCTGTAATGAACCAATACTTCTTTAACTCCAAAAAATCTGAAAAATTATCATGACGTGAGGAATTTGCACAGAAATATTTCTCAACAGTTTAGCTTAAAAAGACATTCCAGTAAAATCAGAGAAATTCTGCACCAGACGTCAAAGTTTATGTTTTTGCACCATACCAATTATACTTATCATACAAGTCATCCCAAAGGTTTAACTCGGCACAAACACTAATTTAAATACAAAAATACAATCATTATAGATGGAATAATCATGTCATCACACCTAAGAATAAAGTAAAAAAGCAAAAAATTAAGATAACTATTGGGCTGTCTCCCAACAAGCACTACACCACGACACCACAATGCCGACATGCATCCGTCGGTAGAAGTGTAAAATAGCGACACATTATGTGTCCACACCAATGTCGACACATAAATTGTCAAGGTTGATTTAGACTTTTGATAGTCTATCTGTCGGTAATGCAATCACATTTGCGGACACAAAATGTGTCGGCATAGATAGCTTTGCCATTAGACTATGTGTTGCCGGTTCTTTGCGGTAGCAAAAGTGTCGGCGTAGTTTATAGCTGGCCCACTCATTTCGTATCACGCGACACAATCCTAAAAATACCGAGCATTGCATGAGAGACTCCAAATTTTTTTAGGTCAGCCCGTGCCCAAATTCCCCATCGCATCTCCCTCTCACGCCACACATCCTACCTAAATCTAAGCCACATGTCGCTGTCGCCGACGCCCCCGAGGTCGATTTGCTCGCACGGCTACGACCTCTCCCCCAACTTGCCTCACGCCGCCATGCCCTCTCACACCGTCTTGCCTTGCACCATCGCTGCCGCAGACCCGACCTGCCTCCCACCATATGGCCTCCGACCCTGGCCTGCCTTGCGCCACCCCAAAACTTGCACACCGTTTTCCCAACGCCGCCACCACTCCGACTGCTGGTGGCCCCTCCCGAAGCCTCTGGCCAACCATCAAGACCTCCCTATCAACGACAACTCGAGGTGCCACTCCAACCGTCCGTGATCTGTTGATTCGCCATCTCCTTTCTCTCCCGCCGAAGGTGTTGTCCAGTCTAAGGGGCCACCCTGTAGTGTGCCTCCAAGGATCCTCTCTATTGTCCTTCTTTCACCACCAATGACACCTCCCGCACCCCGTGTACCACTCCATTTATAGATCTGGCTGCTGCAAGTAAGCTTCATCTTCTACTTTTCCTTTTTTTCCAAAAATATGATCACATACAACCTTTCCTCAAGGAAACCGTCAAGGAAACAATGTTTTGATATCCTATCTACAAGATTTCATAATAAATAATGCAACAACTACTATCATAATTCCAACAGACTTTTAGCATCACTACGAGTGAGAAAGTCTCATCATAGTCAACTCTTTGAACTTGTCGAAAACCTCTTTGCAACAAGTCGAGCTTTCTAAATGGTGACATTCACCATCATCGTCTGTCTTCCTTTTAAAGATCTATCCATACTTAACAGTCTTACGACCATCAAGTAGTTCTTCCAAAGTCTACACTTTGTTTTCATACATGGATTATATCTCGGATTTCATGGCCTCCAGCCATTTGTCAGAATCCAGGCCCACCATCGCTCCTCCATAGCTCGTAGATTCATTGTTGTCAAGAAACATGACCTCTAAGATAGGATTACCATACTACTCGAGAAGTATGTGTCCTTGTCGACCTACGAGGTTTGGTAGTAACTTGATCCGAAGCTTCATGATCACCATCATTAGCTTACACTTCAACTGGTGTAGGCGCCACAGGAAAAATTTCCTGCGCCCTTCTACTCTTTGATTGAAGTGATGGTTCAATAACCTTACCAAGTTCCACCATCCTCCCACTCAATTGTTTTGAGAGAAACTATTTCTCAAGAAAGGACTCGTTTATAGAAACAAACACATTGCTTTCATATATGAGATAGGAGGTATACCCAACTATTTTGGGTCTCCTATGAAGATTCACTTATCTGCTTTGAGTTCGAGCTTATCAGGCTGAAGCCCTTTCACATAAGCATCGTAGCCCCAAACTTTAAGAAATGTCAGCTTAGGTTTCTCCAAACCATAGCTCATACGGTGTCATCTCAACGGAATTACGTGGTGCCCTATTTAAAGTGAATGTGGTTGTTTCTAGTGCCTAACCCCAAAACTGTAGTGGTAATTCGATAAGAGACATCATAGTATGCACCACATCCAATAGGGCACAACTATGGCGTTCGGGTACACCATCAAACTATGGTGTTCCGGGTGGCATGAGTTGTGGAACAGTTTTCACATTGTCTTAAATGTATACCAAACTCGCAACTCAGATATATATTTACCTCCACGATCACATCGTAGACATATTATCCTCTTGTCACGACGATCTTCAATTTCACTCTGAAATAGCTTGAACTTTTCAATATTTCAGACTTGTGACTCATCGAGCAAATACACCTGTATGTACTCAAATCATCAGTGAAGTAAGAACACAATGATATCCACTGTGTGCCACATCACTCATTGGACTGCATACATCAAAATGTATTATTTCCAACAAGTCACTTGCTCGTTCCATCTTACTGGAAAACGAGGCCTTCAGTCATCTTGCCCATGTGGCATGATTTGCATGTCTCAAGTGATTCAGAATCAAGTGAGTCCAAATGATCCATCTGCACGGAATTTCTTCATGCGTTGACACCAATAGGCATGGTTCGCGTGTCCTCAAACGATTCAAAAATGAGTGAGTTCAAAGATCCATCAGCATGGAGCCTCTTCATGCATTTTGTACCAATATGACTTAAGCGACAGTGCCACACGTAAGTGGTACTATCATTACTACTTTTGTATCTTTTGACATCAATATTATGAACATGTGTATCACTATGATCGAGTTTCAATAAACCATTCATATTAAGTGCATGACCATTGAAGGTATTATCCAAGTAAATAGAGTAACCATTATTCTCTTTAAATGAATAATCGTATTGCAATAAACACGATCTAATCATGTCCATGCTCAACGCAAACACCAAATTTAGGTTCAACACTAATCCCGATGGTAGAGGGAGCGTGGGATGTTGATCACCTCAACCTTGGAATCACTTCCAACAGACATCGTGACCTCACCCTTGCTAGTATCCATTTATTTCACAACTATGATTTCGAGTTACTAACACTTAGCAACTGAACCAGTATCTAATACCTCGGTGCTACTAGGAGTACTAGTAAGGTACACATCAATATCACGTATATCCAATATACTTTTCTCGACTTTGCCAGCATTCTAATCTACCAAGTATCTAGGGTAGTACCACTTCAGTGTCCATTCCCCTCATAATAGAAGCACTTAGTCTTGGGTTTGGGTTTAACCTTGGGTTTATTCACAAGAGCGGTAACTGGTTTGCCTTTCATGAAGTATCCCTTCTTTCCCTTGCCCTTGCCCTTCTCGAAACTAGTGGTATTACTAACCATCAACAATTGATGCTCCTACTTGATTTCCACTTTCGCGGTGTCAAACATCGCGGATAACTCAGGGATCATCTTGTGCATCCTTGATATGCTATAGTTCATCATGAAGCTCCGGTAGCTTGGTGGTAGTGACTTTGGAGAACTATGTCAATCACTATCTTATTTGGAAGATTAACTCCCACTCGATTCAAGCAATTGTAGCACCCACACAATCTGAGCACATGCTCAACGATTGAGCTTTTCCCTCTTACTTTGCATGCAAAGAATCTTGTCGGAGGTCTCTGATGTCTACTATGCCACCTTATCCTTGTAGACGTTGTTGGGCCTCCAAGTGCAGAGGTTTGTAGGATAGTAGCAATTTTCCCTCAAGTGGGTGACCTAAGGTTTATCAATCCGTGGGAGGCGTAGGATGAAGATGGTCTCTCTCAAGCAACCCTGCAACCAAATAACAACGAGTCTCTTGTGTCCCCAACACACCCAATACAATGGTAAATTGTATAGGTGCACTAGTTCGGCGAAGAGATGGTGATACAAGTGCAATATGGATAGTAGATATAGGTTTTTGTAATCTGAAATTATAAAAACAGCAAGGTAATTAATAATAAAAGTGAGCATGAACGGTATTGCAATGCGTGGAAACAAGGCTTAGGGTTCATACTTTCACTAGTGAAGTTCTCTCAACAATGATAACATAATTGGATCATATAACTAGCCCTCAACATGCAACAAAGAGTCACTCCAAAGTCACTAATAGAAAAGAACAAACGAAGAGATTATTGTCGGGTACGAAACCACCACAAAGTTATTCTTTCTCATCAATCTATTCAAGAGTCCGTAGTAAAATAACATGAAGCTATTCTTTCCGTTCGATCCATCATAGAGTTCGTACTAGAATAACACCTTAAGACACATATCAACCAAGACCCTAATGTCACCTAGATACTCCATTGTCACCTCAAGTATCCATGGGCATGGTTATACGATATGCATCACACAATCTCAGAATCATCTATTGTCACATCCCTGACATCTTAAGCAAGTTAGCTTTGTGCTCATGTTTTCCTTTGCATTGCATCTAGGAAATTTCCAACAAGAATAAAGCAAGTGATGAAGGAAAATGCTAAAACCCTAGCCACTTCTCAAAATGAAGGAAAATTCAAACTAGTTAAAATCAATGAACCCAAAATGGCCTCAAGAAAAGTTCAAACTTTCTGATAAATCATGAAAGTAAATAAGCAATGAAGAAAACCTTTTTCTTGACACTTTAAGCATTTTAAATAAATGCAAAAAGCTACTGGTTTCAAGTTTTAAATTTGAAATCAGAAACTTTAAACTTTCAAAAATATTGAAAACTTTGGGAATGGTTGGAAATATTCCAACAAATATTCTGGTGTGTTTAAAATAGTTTTTACAAACTATTTGGGAGCTGAAATAAATAGCAAGTTAATGAAATAGCAAAACAGAAACAAATCAGGAAAAAAAATGGGAAAACTCTTACCTGATGCTTACCTGGCCCAGCCCAGCTCCCCTGTCGTCTTCCTCCTCGCTAGTAGGAGCAGGAGGTGGCCGCCGCGTCGTCGCGCGCCTCCACGCACCTGTGCGCCTGCCTGGCCGCCGCTTCGCGCTAGCAAGCACGGGGATAAGCTCCCCGAGCCCGTAGCTATCCATTCCTGTGCTCACTCTTCCCCCTCTCCTCACGGTTCTCCCGATCCTCTTTGCCGCCATTGACAGGAGCTCGATCTCGAGCTGCCCGTGCCCCTAGCCATAGGATCCTCATTCTGAGTGTGCCGTTAGCTCCGCCTCAACGAACTGGTCCTCCCTGCAGAAGCCGAAGCCTCCTCGAGCCCTGCAACGGCCACGGCACCGTCGTCTTCAACCTTCGGCCGCCGGCGAGCTCTGCTCGATTCGTCGCCCTCAGTGCTTCCCCGAGCTGTCCAAGCCCTTCTCTGCACTCCTCGTGAGCTTGCGCATCTTTCCCCTAAGATCTTCCCGTCGATCCCCTCCTCTAGGCTTAGTTCCATCGGAGCCCGACGAGGACAGCCGTTGCAGCTCGTCGTCGGTAGCCCTCCGGTGAAGTGTTGGTCTGTCTGAGGCCACCAGCAGCCTCAGGACATCACGTAGATGCTTTAGGTGCCCAGCCCTGCGCGTTTTGACCCCGTATTCGATGGCTTCGACGATGGCCGAACTTGGTCGCCGCCAAGCTCGTCGCCGGCGTTGATTCCGGCCACCCCAGCCCCTGGGGCTTGTCCCATCGTGCATGCCGTCGAGTGGCCGTTCTTCCCGTGGTCTCTGCCGTGAGTTTGGCCGTCGGAGGCGAGTTTCCGATGCCCTCCACCGTACTGGTGGTCGCCGGAGGCTCCCCGCCGGCGAGGACGACCTCGCCGCCGGTGGATCTCAGCTCGCCTGATCCACCGACGTGTGGGGCCAGCCTCTGGATAGTTTAGAAATAATAAAAATAAATCAATTAAATTGATAAGTCACTGACATGTGGGTCCAGTGAGTTTAATTAACTAAATAAGATTAATCCTAATCTAAAATTGACCAGAGACACTGACCAGTGGGTCCCACTGGTCAGGTTTGACTTTCAACGGCCAGTTGGACCTGCTGATGTCATGCTGATGCAGTAAAAGGATTTTCCAGTATAGAAATAATTCCAGAAATGTTTAAAACTTCAAAATTCCATAGAAATTAATCTGTAACTCCAATTTTATATGAAAAAGCATCAGAAAAATTCAAGGAATCTGAATATGCCATTTTCAAACATGTTTGAAAATGTTACATAACCCAAACATGTAGATCATTGAATAAGTCAATTCTTATAAATACTTTATAAATGGAATATGGAAAATATTTGAATTTCACTATGATTGACATGATCAAATACTATCCTAATTACAAACCAGCAACCTAACATGTCATTCCATGCATGTTAACATCAAGTTGATCTGAGCATCAGGTCGAATCAATTAAAATGGTATCCGAGAATACCTCGTTTGAAGTGATATATGAATTTGATTCAAATCAACTTCAAACCTAAAATATGCTATCTATATTAGGTTATCACCGTGCATCCTCATGCCATGCTCATGCATCATCTTGATTGCATATGCTTGATATTGATTGATGTCATTCCTTTCGGTAGGCTCCGCTCCCCCGGATTCCACCGAATATCCGTCTGAAGGATATTGTCACTCCTCTGAGCAACAAGGCAAGCAACCATTTTGATCATCCCGATAAATCCCATGTTCTTGCTCCTGCACTTACTTATTGCATTAGGATCAAATGCTTCAACTGCTTTTGCCACGTTAGTCAAACCCACTTCCTTTGCATGACCTATCCTTGTCACAGTAAATAGCCGAACCTTGCAACCTAGCATACCTGGTAGTTGCTTGAGCCATGATGTGTCTTATCCTGCTATGCATGCTATGCTTAGAGTTGTGTATGGTCTTTCATCTGGGAGATGAACAGAATTGTGAGAATGTGTTCGGTAAGCAAAGGCTGTGTGTTGAACCTGATTTGGTAAAGGTACCGGTGAAAGGCTGTGTAGGAGTACATGGCGGGTTGTTTCATTGGAACCGTCCTTAGGAACTGAGTTCCGTGTATGTAATCCAAGACTAGATACTACCACATGCTGGGCCCTAAAATATGACCCCGCTCGACTTATTAATCTCTTAGTACTCGGTCCAGGAGTTGCAAGTAGTTTCTGGTGTTTATAGTCATGCTGGAGGCCGTGCATGGTGCTGACCTGAGAGGTGGGTTGTGATGCGGTAGGCAGTGGCACGGTGTACCAAGTGGCACCCGGATGGTGGGCTTGGGAACCCTGCGCACATCATTTGAGGCTGTGGCGGAAACCTCGGCCGGACTTCCGTGCGGGTTAACCTCAGATAGGCGATAAACCTGGACTAGGTACTAGTGTGGTTAACGGTCGTGGCCGACTCCCTCGCTAGGCTTCCGCTTGAAGGTTGCCTAGGTGTATGACGTGCACATGGCGATAAGTGGCGGGAGCGTGTGTGAAGAAGTACCCCCTGCAGGGTTATGATCTATTCGAATAGCCGCGTCCGCGGATATGGACTACTTGGAGACATATGTTGTTCATAGATAACTTCAATGGCTACTCATAAAATTGTCAAGATAAGCGTGAGTGTCGTGGACGGCATTTCCGTATGGAGACGGAATGATTCCACGATGGTGTATTGTTGTGGTGTTAGTGGACTCGTGTGCGAGAAATCAAGTTGTCAAAATTATTTAAAAATGCAAGTTGTCTAGACACGAGTCAAATGCTGGCTTTCCGCATGAAACCCCACCATACCCTGTTGATACATTGCATGAGTAGTTAGTTATCCTAAAGTCTTGCTGAGTACCTTCGTGCTCATGTTTGTTTAATAAATGTTGCAGAGGTTGCTAATGACCCTAATGGAGGGTTCTTCGTAGACATCGACGACGACGAGTAGCTGGTGTCCCAGCGACGATCTGGCCCTAGGTTGGGTCTGTAATATAGTCAGGCCATGTGCCTTTTAGTTGCACCTGTCTGTACTCAGAAAGTTTTAAACTCTTCCGCTGGCTTGTAACTGAATGACTGCTATTATGGGTCGTGAGACCCTTAATGTGTAATATTATGTGTGTGGCTCTTCCGAGCCTCTTAAATAAAGCTTGTATGTTTATGGTTATGTTGTGATGCCATCGATGTATCTATACATATCGGTATGCCATGCGTACGTGTGTCGTACTTGATATGTATGGGGTTCGATTACCTAGTTGTGAACTTTAGTAGCACTCCTTACAAGGAAATGCCCCTTTGTGATCCAACGAGCCTTGGTAGCTCGCTATTGCTCCGGACACATTGGTTGACCGGCATGTGTCCTTCATAGCTGCTGTGTCTGTCCCCTTTGGGGAAATGTCACGTGATGTAATGGAGTCCTTGTAGCTTGCTACGACTCGTCTACATTCGCTGGTGACCGAGACCTGTTTTGTTGGGTCATGTATGCATGTCCTTGTGTGGTACTGCCACTTTGGTTTATGACTAGACTTGTCGATCCGGGTTCTTTGACATTGGAATGCTAGCGACACTATTGCACACGTGAGTCAAAAGACGCAAACGGTCCCGGCTAAGGTAAGGCTGCAGCCGTGGAGTTAACCGTGCGTGAGACCGCAAAGGGATGCGATGTGTTACAGGCTGGATTCCTATGGCTTAGGATCGGGGTCCCGACATCTATTCAACCAACACATAGAACTTCAAAGAGTACCCCGAAGTTTCTACCGGAGAGTCAAAACGCGTGCCAACCCATATGCATAGGTTCCCGATGTCATGAAACACGCAAGTTGATCAACAAAACATACATCAAGTACTCACATGAATATCCCATTGTCACCACAAATAGACACGTGCAAGACATACATCAAGTGTTCTTAAAGACTCAATCCGATAAGATAACTTCAAAGGGGAAACTCAATTCATTACAAGAAGGGAGAGGGGGAAGAACATCATAGGATCCAACTATAGTAGAAAAGCCCGCGGTACATCGAGATCATGACATCTCAAGAACACGAGAGAGAGAGAGATCAAACACATAGCTACTGGTACATACCCTCAGCCCCGAGGGAGAACTACTCCCTCCTCGTCATGGAGATCGCCGGGATGATGAAGATGGCCACCGGAGATGGATTCCCCTCCGGCACGGTGCCAGAACGGGCTCCCAATTGGTTTTTGGTGGCTACAGAGGCTTGCTGAACTCCCGATCTAGGTTTCTTTTTGGGGGTGTCTATATATATAGGAATTTATGGCGGTGGAATTACGTCAGTTGGTCCCACGAGGAGGTCACGAGCCTGGTAGTCCCTCGGGGGGGGGGGGGGTGGTAGGGCGTGCCTACCGGGCTCATGACTCCCTCGTGGCTCTTCTGGCCTTCTTCCAAAGCTTCGGGGGTCTCTTTTGCTCCAAAAAAAAAATCATCGCGAAAGTTTTATTCCTATCTGAAAAAGGTCAAAAACATGGAAAAAACAGGAACTGTAACTGGGCTCTAGGTCAATAGTTTAGTCCCAAAAATAATATAAAATAGCATATTCATGCATATAAAACATCCAAAGTTGATAATATAATAGCATGGAACGATAAAAAATTATAGATACGTTGGAGACGTATCAAGCATCCCCAAGCTTAATTCCTGCCCGTCCTCGAGTAGGTAAATGATAAAAATAGAATTTTTGATGTGGAATGCTATCTAACATATATTGTGGCATGAATATTCAGATCCATATGATCCAAAGCAAAAAAGTTTAATATTGACATAAGAACAATAATACTTCAAGCATACTAACAAAGCAATCATGTGTTCTCGAAATAACATGGCCAAAGAAAGTTATCCCTACAATATCGTATAGTGTGGCTATGCTCCATCTTCCCCACACAATGTATTTAAATCATGCACAACCCCGGTATTAGTCAAGCAATTGTTTTCACACTTTTACTTTCTCAAACTCTTTCAACTCTCATGCAATACATGAGCGTGAGCCATGGACATAGCACTATAGGTGGAATAGAATATGGTGGTGGTTGTGAGGCAAAAAGGAGGAGATGGTCACATCAACTAGGCATATCAACGGGCTATGGAGATGCCCAATAATAGATATCAATGTGAGTGAGTAGGGATTGCCATGCAAGAGATGCACAAGAGCTATAAGTTTATGAAAGCTCAAAAAGACACTAAGTGGGTGTGCATCCAACTCGCTTGCTCACGAAGACCTAGGGCAATTGATGATGCCCATCATTGGAATATACAAGCTAAGTTCTATAACAAAAACTCCCACTAGTATATGAAAGTGACAATATATGAGGATCTCTATCATGAAGATCATGGTGCTACTTTGAAGCACAAGTGTGGTAAAGGATAGTAGTATTGTCCCTTCTCTCTTTTTCTCTCATTTTTTTGTTTGGGCTCTTTGGCCTCTTTTTTTCATTTTTTTTCTTTTTCATTTTTTGTGGGCTCTTTGGCCTCTTTTATTTTATTTTTATAGTCCGGAGTCTCATCCCAACTTGTGAGGGAATCGTAGCTTCCTTCCATTCCTCACATGGGACAATGCTCTAATAATAATGATCATCACACTTTTATTTACTTACAACTCGATTCTTAGAACAAAAGATATGACTCTATATGAATGCCTCCGGCGCTGTACCGGGATGTGCAATGACTCATGTGTGACATGTATGCAAGATATGCACGTGGCTTTGCCACAAATACGATGTTAACTACATGATCATGCAAAGCAATATGACAATGATGGTGCGCGTCATAATAAACGGTACGGTGGAAGTTGCATGGCAATATATCTCAGAATGGCTATAAAAATGCCATGATGGGTAGGTATGGTGGCTGTTTTGAGGAAGGATATATGGTGGGTGTAATGCACCGACAAAAGTTGCGCGGTACTAGAGAGGCTAGCAATGGTGGAAGGGTGAGAGTGCGTATAATCCATGGACTCAACATTAGTCATAAAGAACTCACATACTTATTGCAAAAGTTTTATTAGTAATAGAAACAAAGTATTAGACGCATGCTCCTAGGGGAAGGGTTGGTAGGGTTTAACCATCGCGCGATCCCGACCTTCACACAAAGGGTGACACTCAATAAAAACATCATGCTCCGATTTCCTAACATAGCGGTTCACCATATGTGCATGCTACGGGAATCACAAACTCTAACAAAAGTATTTCTACCAATCCATAATTACTAACTAGCATGACTCTAATATCACCATCCTTATGTGTCAAAACTATATGCAAAGAATCAAACTTCTCATAGTACTCGATGCACTCTATATGAAAGTTTTTATTATATCCCTGTTGGATGCCCATCATATTAGGACTAGATTCATAACCTAAGAAAATTACCATGCTGTTTAAGGCTCTCAAAATGATATAAGTGAAGCATGAGAGTAAAAGAAAAACTACTCCAAAAGTTATAAATGAAAATCAATGAATAGTTGAATAATTATTTGGCTATGTGAAGACTCTTCCCTCTAAGAATTTCAGATCCTAAGTACCTTATTCAAACAAAATAAAAAAAACTTCAAGTATAGCACGAAACATGTGAAGAAGCAAAAACTTAGGTTCAACCGATACTAACGGATAATTGTTGTAGAAGAAAGGTGGGATGCCAACCGGGGCATCCCCAAGCTTAGACGCTTGAGACTTCTTGAAATATGGACTGGGGATGACTTGGGCATCCCCAAGCTTGAGCTTTTTGTGTCTCCTTAATTCCTCTCATATGACGGTTTCCGAAATCTTAAAAACTTCATCCACACAAAACTCAACAAGAACTCGTGAGATAGGTTAGTATTAATCAATGCAAAACTTTATCATCCTCTACTGTAGGAAATAACTAAAATCATTATTTTACATTGCATACTAAATTCCTCTACATATTTAAAATCATTAAACAAGCAAACTTATGCAAACAATGCAAACAAAACAGCAATGTGGCTAAACAGAATAGTCTGTGAAGAATGCAGCAAGATCCATACTTAATTAACTCCAAAAAATCTGAAAAACATTCCATGGTGTAGAGAATTTATAAGATCATACTTTGTCCAAATTTCAAGTTATTCTGACATATAGAAAATTTTAGGGAATTTTTGCACTACAAGCAAACTTTCTGTTTTGCAACAGCAACTCCTATACTTGCAAATTAAGCATGGTAAAGGCTATCCTTGACATTTTTATTTAACTAAATGATGAAAAACATTAATCTAAATAACATCAAGAAATTTCTAATAAAATAAAATGATGCTCGAAGCAGAACACATATCATGTGGTGAATAGAAATATAGCCCCAAGTAAAGTTATCGATGGATTGAAGACGAAAGAGGGGATGCCTTCCCGGGGAATCCCCAAGCTTAGGCTCTTTGGTGTCCTTGAATATTGCTTTGGGGTGCCTTGGGAATCCCAAAGATTAGTCTCTTTCCACTCCTTGTTCCATAGTCCATCGAAACTCTACCCAAAACTTGAAAACTTCACAACACAAAACTTAACGAAACTTCGTGAGATGGGTTAGTATGATAACGAGCAAATCAATCACTTGGGTACTGTCAAAACAAGAATCTTAATTATTTTCACAAAATACCTACTATATCTTACTATTTCCACAATTTATATTACTTAATATAATCTATGGAAACACCAAAACAAGCAAACTATGCATTGAAAACAGAATCTGTCAAGAACAGAACAGTCTGTAATGATCTGAACAATAACCATACTTCTGCACCTCCAAAAATTCTTAAAAAAATATGAAAATTAAGGAAATTTGTATATAAATCATCAGCAAAAACTAATCAACCTAAAAGCGCTCTCTGGATAGAAATTAGAAATGATTTAGCGAGCACAAAGTTTCTGTCTTTTTCAGCATGATAAAACAACTATCACCCAAACTAATCATAAAGGCTTTACTTGGCACTTTATTGAAACTAAGGCAATAAAACATGATTAATACAGTAGCTTAATCATGTGAACACAAAAAAACAGTAAGGATACATATTGGGTTGTCTCCCAACAAGCACTTTTCTTTAATGCCTTTCAAGCTAGGCATGATGATTTCAATGATGCTCACATAAAAGATAAGGATTGAAACATAATGCAAGAATCATGGAGCATATGACTAGCACATTTAAGTCTAAACCACTTCCTATGCATAGGGGTTTTGTGATCAAACAATTTATTGGAGCAAGAATCAACTATCATAGGAATATAAAACAAGCATGATTTCAAAAGTTTCAACACATGAAGAGGAAGCTTGATGTTATTGCAATATGTGGAAGCATATGATCCTCTCTCATAATAATTTTCAGTAGCATCATGAATGAATTCAACAATATAACCAGCACCTACATCATTCTTTTCATGATCTACAAGCATAGAAGTTTTAATACTCTCCACAATAGCGAATTTATTCTCATGAATAGTAGTGGGAGTATCGTAAAAGACTTGAACACCGCGAATTGTTTCCACATTAAAAGAGTAATGTTCAGTAAGAGGGTACTCATAATTGTGACAAGTTTTATTATCATTCTTCCTTATAGCATAAGTATAATCACAATAATCATCATAGATAGGGGGCATGCTTTCATCATAATAATTTTGATCATTCAAAGTGGGGGAACTAAAAAGATCATTTTCATCAAACATAGCATCCCCAAGCTTGTGGCTTTGCATATCATTAGCATCACGGGTATTCAAAGAATTCATACTAACAACATTGCAATCATGCTCATCATTCACATATTTTATGCCAAGCAATCTATGTAATTCTTCTTTTAGCACTTGAGCACAATTTTCATTTCCATCATTTTCACGAAAGACATTAAAAAGATGAAGCATATGAGGCAACCTTAATTCCATTTTTTGTAGTTTTATTTTATAGACTAAACTAGTGATAAAACAAGAAACTAAAATATTCGATTGCAAGATCTAAATATATACCTTCAAGCGCTAACCTCCCCGGGAACGGCGCCAGAAAAGAGCTTGATGTCTACTACGCAACCTTCTCCTTGTAGACGTTGTTGGGCCTCCAAGTGCAGAGGTTTGTAGGACAGTAGCAATTTTCCCTCAAGTGGGTGACCTAAGGTTTATCAATCCGCGGGAGTCGTAGGATGAAGATGCTCTCTCTCAAGAAACCCTGCAACCAAATAACAAAGAGTCTCTTGTGTCCCGAACACACCCAATACAATGGTAAGTTGTATAGGTGCACTAGTTCGGCGAAGAGATGGTGATACAAGTGCAATATGGATAGTAGATATAGGTTTTTTAATCTGAAAATATAAAAACAGAAGGTAATTAATAATAAAAGTGAGCACGAACGGTATTGCAATGCGTGGAAACAAGGCCTAGGGTTCATACTTTCACTAGTGGAAGTTCTCTCAACAATGATAACATAATTGGATCATATAACTAGCCCTCAACGTGCAACAAAGAGTCACTCCAAAGTAACTAATAGCGGAGAACAAACGAAGAGATTATTGTCGGGTACGAAACCACCACAAAGTTAATCTTTCTGATCGATCTATTCAAGAGTCCGTAGTAAAATAACACGAAGCTATTTTTTCCGTTCAATCTATCCTAGAGTTTGTACTAGAATAACACCTTAAGACACATATCAACCAAGACCCTAATGTCACCTAGATACTCCATTGTCACCTCAAGTATCCGTGGGCATGATTATACGATATGCATCACACAATCTCAGAATCATCTATTCAACCAACACATAGAACTTCAAAGAGTGCCCCAAAGTTTCTACCGGAGAGTCAAAACGTGTGCCAACCCATATGCATAGGTTCCCGATGTCACGAAACCCGCAAGTTGATCACCAAAACATAAATCAAGTACTCACATGAATATCCCATTGTCACCACAGATAGACACGTGCAAGACATACATCAAGTGTTCTTAAAGACTCAATCCGATAAGATAACTTCAAAGGGGAGACTCAATTCATTACAAGAAGGGAGAGGGGGAAGAACATCATAGGATCCAACTATAGTAGCAAAGCCCGCGGTACATTGAGATCATGACATCTCAAGAACACAAGAGAGAGAGATCAAACACATAGCTACTGGTACATACCCTCAGCCCCGAGGGAGAACTACTCCCTCCTCGTCATGGAGATCGCCGGGATGATGAAGGTGGCCACCGGAGATGGATTCCCCCTCTGGCAGGGTGCCGGAACGGGTTCCCGATTGGTTTTTGGTGGCTACAGAGGCTTGCGGCGGTGGAGCTCCCGATCTAGGTTTCTTTTAGGGGGTTTCTATATTTATAGGAATTTATGGCTGTGGAATTACGCCAGTTGGGCCCACTAGGAGGTCACGAGTATGCTAGGCTCTCCCGGGGGGTAGGGCGCACCTACCTAGCTCGTGACTCCCTCGTGGCTCTTCTGGCCTTCTTCCAAAGCTTCGGGGGTCTCTTTTGGTCCAAAAAAATCATCGCGAAAGTTTTATTCCATTTGGACTCCGTTTGATATTCCTATCTGAAAAAGGTCAAAAACAAGGAAATAACAGGAACTGGCACTGGGCCTAGGTCAATAGGTTAGTCCCAAAAATAATATAAAATAGCATATTCATGCATATAAAACATCCAAAGTTGATAATATAATAGCATGGAACGATCCAAAATTATAGATATGTTGGAGACGTATCAGTCTCATACCTCTCAACATGGGCACGAGTCTGAAATCTCAGCTCTTGGAACATCTCATATGTCCCGTGACGTTCAAAACGTCTTGAGCGCCTTAATTCTAAGATGTTAAGCATTACACACTGAACCATCACGTAGTCATAAAAAATGTGTGTGTCAGATGTTCACAACATCCACAAACGATGCTCGGGGGTTAGCACACCGAGCAGTGCATTAAGGACATAGGCCTTCTGTGCAGCAATGAGGACAATCCTTAGTTTATGGACCCTAGTCCGCATAATTGCTACTATCATCTTTCAACTAAGTTTTCTCTAGGAACATATCAAAAACAGTAGAGCTACAGCGCAAGCTACAACATAATTTTCAAAGACATTCTGACTATGTTCATGATAACAAGTTCAATTAATCATATTACTTAAGAACTCCCACTCAAATTGACATCCATCTAGTCATTCGACTGACACATGATCCAAATTCACGAACTCAAGTCCGATAATCACGTGAGCTAAGTTGGCTTCAATGGTGAACATCTCTATGTTGATCATATATACTATATGACTCATGTTCGACCTTTTGGTATCTTGTGCTCCGAGGCCATGTCTGTACATGTTAGACTTGTCAAGTTTAACCCGAGTGTTCCGCGTGTGCAACTATTTTGCACCCGTTACATGTGAACGTAGAGTCTATCACACTCGGTCATCACGTGGTGTCTCGAAACAACGAACTGTGGCAACGGTGCACACTCGGGGAGAACACAATTTTACCTCAAAATTTTAGTGAGGTGTCACCTTATAATGCTACTTTTGTCCTAAGCAAAATAAGGTGCATAAAAGGATTAACATCACATGCAAATCGGAAGTGATATGATATGTCCATGAACTTGTGCTTCTTGATCTCCACCACCAAAGCACCGACATGATCTCCATCGTCACTGGGGCCACACCATGATCTCCATCATTGTGCTGCCATCGAAGTTGTCGCGCTAATTATGCTGTTACTACTAAAGCTACTGACTAGCGATAAAGCAAAGCATCATCAAGCGCAAAATAATTAAAGACAATCCTATGGCTCCTGCCGGTTGCCGTAGCATCGACATGCAAGTCGATACCTAACTATTACAACATGATCATCTCATACATAAAATATATCATATCATGTCTTTGGCCATATCACACCACAACATACCCTGCAAAAACAAGTTAGACGTCCTCTAATTTGTTCTTGCATGTTTTTACGTGGCTGCTATGGGTATCTAGTATGATCGCTTCTTACTTACAGAAAACCACAATGGTGATATGCAAGTTGCTATTTAAACTTCTCCAAGGAACACCTCGGTCAAATACGATTCAACTAAAGTTGGAGAAACAAACACCCGCTAGTCATATTTATGCAACAAGTTGCATGTTAGTCGATGAAACCAGTCTCTCGTAAGCGTACGAGTAATGTTTGTCCGGGCCGCTTCATCCAACAATACCACAGAATCAAGAAAAGACTAAGGAGGGAAGCAATCTGAATATCAACGCCCACAAACTCCTTTGTGTTCTACTCGAGATGTCATCTATGCATAGACCTAGGTCCGATGCCACTGTTGGGGAACGTCGCATGGGAAACAGAAATTTTCCTACGCACATATAAGATCTATCCATGGTGATGACCATCTACGAGAGGAGAGATTGGATCCACATACCCTTGTAGATCGCTAAGCGGAACCTTATATAACGCAGTTGATGTAGTGGAACATCTTCACGATGCAAATCGCAGCCCATCCCGTGATCTCATCACGATTCGTCCCACGATCCCATCACGATCCATCCCGATCTAGTACCAAACGGACGACACCTCTGTGTTCAACACACGTACAGCTCGATGACGATCACCGCCTTCTTGATCCAGCAAGAGGGCGAAGAGGTAGATGAGTTCTCCAGCACGACGGCATGGTGGTGGTGGTGAACTAATTCAGCAGGGCTTCGCCAAGCTCCACTGAACTAATCTAGAGGAGAAAACGACCTAGAGAGGGAGAGGGCAGCATGTGGCTTATTAGGGTTAGGGCTGACCTCGAATCCTCTAGTATATATAGGAGGGAGGGAGGGAAGGAGGCAGCCAAAAGGCCCTCCTTTGGTTTCGCCTAATAGGAGGAGGTGGAAGAGTCCACCTCCAATCCTACTCCAAGTAGGATTCCTCTCCTACTTGGAAACCTCCCCCTTTGGGTTTTTCCTTCCCCCACCTCTTGGCCGCATGGCCCCCTTGGGGATGGCTTGGCCATCCCACTAAGGGCTGGTGTGCCACCCCTAAGGCCCATATGACCTCCCGGCGTGGGTGACCCTTCCCGATGGTCCTCCCGACATTCCCAGTACACTACAAAAATACCCGAAACTTTTTCGTTGACCAAAATGAGACTTCCTATATATCAATCTTTACCTCCGGACCATTCTGGAGCTCCTCGTGACGTCCGGGATCTCATCTGGGACTCCGAACAACTTTTGGTTACCAACACACATAACTCAATAATACCGAAACGTCACTGAACCTTAAGTGTGCAGACCCTACGGGTTTGAGAACTATTGAGACATGACCTGAGACATTCTCCGGTCAATAACCAATAGCGGGACGTGGATGCCCATATTGGCTCCTACATATTCTACGAATATCTTTATCGGTTGAACCTCCATGTCACAGATTTAGTTAATCCCGTACACTGTTCTCTTTGTCCATCGCGACGGCTCAGGCCATCCTGATCTTGGAGAAGAACTGTCACTTTTAACCTCTGGTGTTAAAGCTTGGTCGTCTTAAGCGGAAGGTGCAGGATTTGGTTGAGTTGATGGACACCCTCACCAGGTTTGCCGAGTCAGACGGCACGAAGGATGCCAGCTCAGATGATGATAAGGACGTTGAAGTCAAGAAATGAGATGGGACCAAGAGTCACTTCCAAGCTCAGGGACGTAATGGCAACTAGGGAGGTCAAGGAAAGAGAAGGCGACAAGACGACAGGTCTGATTTTGTTGCCAATACCAGCACCGGGCCGAGAAACCAGTGTCGGAATACTGGTCAAAATAAGGGCTATAGTGCGAAAAAACCATGTAATTACGAGGAGATGCTCAAGGGACCTTGTCCTAAGAGCATCTCCAACAGCGGCGCAAAAAGGCGCGCGCGCGCGCTAAACATGCATTTTACCGCGCGCGGGATAGATTGGCGCGCTCCAGCGGCGGCGGGAAAAACGAGCGCGCGGGAACCGCTTGCGCGCGCGCGCGAAAAGGCGTCAGCTCGCGTGCCATTTTTGCGGCGCCGCGCCCCGCGCGCCCATAAAAGGCAGCGCGCTGCCGCTTCCTCGCGCCACCGCTCCGCGCGCTCTCTCTCCCTCTGCCTCTCGCGCCGCCTCCCCAGCGCTCTCTCTCTTCCTCTGCCTCTCGCGCCGCCGCCGACGCGCCACCGCGCCGCCGTTCTGTGTCGGGCTACCGCGGTGTCCGCCAGCGCCCCAACGCGGGTTCTACGCCGAGATACGCTCCGTCGATCTCCAGCTTAGCCTCGGAACCTACGACATGGCGCACAAGGCCACCCACGCGTTCGACGCGGCGACGTGGCGCCTAGGCAGGCCGCGCCTCCAAATGAACTTCCCGGATGTCCACACGCTCCAGCAGGCGTTAGACCTTGCCCCGCCGCCTCGTCTAAACTCCGCACAAGACCGTGCGGAGCACACTGCGCTGCAGCGCCGCCTCCTCGTCGCCCAGGAGGACGAGCGGGTCATGGCGGAGTGGCGCCGGCGCCACCCGAAGGACGTCGCCTACGAGCAGGAATATTGGGAACGGCGCCGCGAGGAGGACACGCGCCGGCGCCGCGAGGAGCGGTTGGACAGGCGTCGTTGGAAGGCATTGGCGTGTGCGCAGGCCGACCTCGCCAATGCAGGCGGGAGGTCCTTCTTCACTGAAGAAGATGAGCGTTGGTTTGACATCTGGCTGTCAACCTCTGACGACACCAACGACGATGATGATGGTGCAGATGACTGGAGCGACTAGGATTAGTTTTTTTGTTTTTGAACTATCTAGCACCCAACTATCTATCTATGTTTTCAAACTACCTATCTAGTTGCAATATATGTAAAATAACTTTATATCGTTTTTATTTAATGCAATCTACTTTAAAAAATGTTGTGCGCGCGCTGCATTTTTGGGCACTGCTGGAGCGGCGCGCGCGCGCTGCATTATAGCACGGCTGTTGGAGCCAGCGCCTATCCCCACGCTAAACCAGCCAAAGCGCGGGCGACAAACACATTTTTTGGGCGTGGCGCGTAGCGCGGCTGTTGGAGATGCTCTAAGCCCAATACCCCGGATGCCCCATCTAACCACTCTTGGGAAAACTGCTTTGTGATGCAGGAATTTTGTCTTCAAGCGTCCAGAGATCACCAAGGGGGAACAATGATGGACATCCGGGTCAGTTTTGTCCTGGAGCATCACAAGGGGGCTTTTTCGGTGGGTTCCTTGATTCCGGAACTCATGGGCAAGGTGGTTCGAATAATAACGGCGGACAACAGTGTGGCCAGGGTAATTAGGAGTACAACAATCAGGGCGGCTTCCAGCAACAAAACAACCAAGGCGGGTTTCATTAGCCAAATAACCAGGGTGGTTTTTAGAGCAACCCTAAGCAGCTGAACAATGGTCAGTACCATGTTTTCACCACTAACACTTGTAAAAGGGACAAGAAAACCAAACAGAGGGCGATGAACATGGCCGAGCTGGCGGTTCCCAGATATCTCAATTGGTCTGAACAACCCATCACATGGAGTAGAGCTGATCACCCTCCCCAAGTTGATAATCCTCGTGACTTAGCATTGGTGGTGGCACCACAGGTTGTGGGATACACCCTCTCTAAGGTCCTCATGGCTGGAGGTAGCAGCATCAACATCTTGTACTATGATACCTTCCGGCGGATGATTTTTTTTCTGAGAACGACTTGATGCCTTCGACTACGGTCTTTCAGGGAATTGTCCTTGGTAAGTCGGCATATCTAGTTGGGCAGATCAAGTTGAATGTGTCTTTTGGTGATGGATCCAATTATACGAGTGAGGCTCTAATGTTTGAGGTGGTCAAAATCTAGAGTCCTTACCACGCTCTGTTCGGGCGGCCAACTTACGCCCGCTTCATGGCCCGACCCTGCTATATGTACCACAAGCTCAAAATGCCGATTCTTAAAGTTACCATCACGGTCAATGGGGACCGAAAGATAGCACAAGAACGCGAAGAAGGAAACGCCACATACACTGAGTCGGCATGCGCTACTGAAGAGTTGAAGTTCCACAAGGCCAATGTGGATCCGGCCGACTTGAGCCCGCTCAAAAAACCAACTGTTGATTCTGAGACGCCCCTCAAGTTCAAACTAGCAGATGACACCAAACAAGTTGATTTCACCCAGGCGACTCTTCTAAGCAGTTTACTATTGGGATAGGTGTGGATCCCAAATAGGAAAGCGTGCTAATCGAATTCATCTGTGAGAATCGGGACATCTTTGCATGGAAGCCTTTTGACATGCCAGGAGTACCGAGCGAATTCCCTGAGCACCATCTCAATGTGGATCCCAAGATGAAGCCGGTTCGACAGTACCTTCGTTGTTTTAACAAGGAGAAACATAAAGCAATTGGGGAAGAAGTCGCCCGACTCCTGGCCGCCGGGTTCATCATCAAAGTTTTTCATCCTGAGTGGTTGGCTAACCCGATCTTAGTTCTCAAGAAGAATGGCACTTTTTGCATGTGCATTGATTATACAGATCTCAACAAGGCTTGCCTGAAGGATCCCTTTGCCCTCCCCCGTATCGATCAAATCATTGACTCTACGGTGGGTTGCGAGCATTTGTGCTTTCTGGATGCGTACTCTGGTTACCACCAGATCAAGATGGCCAAGGAGGATCAAGAGAAGACAACTTTCATAACTCCCTTCAGCGCCTTTTGCTATGTCTCTATGCCCTTTGGGCTTAAGAGTGCGGGGGGACTTATTAACACTGTATTTAGAACTGTTTGTACAGTCAGATTGGGCGTAATGTTCATGCCTACCTTTATGATATTGTGGTGAAATCACAGAAGAAGGAGACGCTTTTAGACGATCTCAGGGAGACGTTTTGACAACCTTCAAGTGTACCAGATGAAGCTTAACCCGACCAAATGTGTTTTTGGTGTTCCTGCAAGCAAGTTATTGGGTTTCCTAGTGTTAGAGCGAGGCATTGAAGCTAACCCGGATAAAATCAAGGCGATAACCTCGCTTCGTAAACCGACCAACATCAACCAGGTCCAGCGCATGGCGGGTCGAATTGCTGCATTAAGACGTTTCATAAGTCGCCTCGGTGAGAAGGCCACCCCCTTTACCAGTTGCTCAAGAAAACAGATCATTTTGTCTGGACTGATGCATCTAACGAAGCTTTTGAAGCCCTCAAGAAAAAACTTGCTGAGCCGCCTGTGTTAGTCGCCCCGACTGATAACTCTAAAGTAGTAAGTGTGCGGTGGTTGTTGACCGCAAGGAATAAGGCAAGGAATATCCTGTTAAGTGTCCAGTGTATTTTGTTAGTGAGGTGTTGACTTTGTCTAAGCAATGATACCCGCATTGGTAGAAGCTGGTCTTTGGGATTTTTATGGCAAGCCAGAAGCTGAAGCATTACTTCCAGGAGCACCCAATCACTTGGTCAGTTCAGCGCCAATTGGTTACATTATACAGAACCACGAAGCTATCGGGCGGATTGCTAAGTGGGCAATTGAGCTTGGTACTCACCATGTGAAATATATGCCTCGCACGGCCATCAAGTGTCAGGCTTTGGTGGATTTCATCAACGATTGGAACGAGTTGCAGATTCCAGAAGATAGGCTTGATAACACATACTGGACTATTCACTTCGATGGTTCTAGGCAGTTGGAAGGTTCAGGAGCTGGCGTGGTGTTAACTTCCCCACTAGGTGACAAGTTTTGCTATGTTTTGCTTCTCATGTTTCCTTGCAACAATAATGCGGCTGAGTATGAGGCTCCGCTCCACGGGCTCGGAATAGCTAAGGACATGAACCTTAGCCGGGTCAGATGCTTGGGCGACTCAGATTTAGTGGCTCAACAAGTCTCTGGAACTTGAGACTCAAGGATCCGCTGATGGCGGCTTATAGGCGCGTGGTAACCGAGATAGCAGATCATTTTCACGGCTACCAGTTTGATCGTATTGATCGTCGACAGAACGAGGCGACTGATGCTTTATCACGAGTCGGGTCTCAACGCAAGCCTGTTCCCCCCAATGTGTTCTTGGATGTCTTGCATAACCCTTCTATGAAGTTGCTATCTGAAGAGGACATAGCAGTTCCTGACCCGGAATCACAACTGGTGGCACCTCTCCGGGTGACTCCTGACTGGACGGCTCCTTATATGGCTTATCTGGCCTGAGGCGAGTTGCCAACTGATGAAATCTCAACTCAGCAAATAATATGGCGGTGCAAGTCTATGGTTATCCATAAGGGCGATTTACACAAACCAAGCACCCATGGGGGTCCTTCAATGATGTGTTTCCTCCGAGGAAGGATGGGATATTATCAATGAGATACATGCTGGTGACTATGGGCATCACGTCGGGTCACGATCCTTGGTGTCAAAAGCTTTCTGACATGGGTTCTATTGGTTGACGGCTCATGCTGACGCGGAGGATATAGTACACAAGTGTGATGGACATCAGAAGTTTGGCCGCCAAGTACATGTGTCGGCTCAGGAATTATGCGTGATCCCAATCACATGGACTTTTGTAGTCTGGGGGCTTGATATGGTCGACCCGTTCAAGATGTCTTCTGACAAAAAGACTCATCTATTGGTGGCAGTTGAAAGGTTTACCAAGTGGGTTGAAGTGGAGCCGGTCAACAGTTGTGAGGCAGAGACAACAGTCAAGTGCCTCAAAAAAACTGATTTTTCGTTTTGGTTACCCTCACAGTATCATCACTGATAACGGCACCAATCTATCCAAAGGCGCCATGAAGGAGTTCTGCCAGCGGGAGCACATCCGACTTGGCGTATCTGCGGTGGCACATCCACAATCCAATGGTCAAGCTGAGCATGCTAATCAGGAGATCTTGCGTGGGATCAAGCCCCGGCTTATGGTTCCTTTGCAAAGTACTCTGGGTTGTTGGGTCGAGGAGATTCCCTCAGTGGTTTGGAGCATTAGGACTACACCTAACAGATCCACTGGTTACACGCCCTTTTTCCTCGTCTATGGGGACGAGGCGGTTCTTCCAAGCGATATAAGACATGATTCTCCCCGAGTCGCCCCTTATGTTGAAGCAGATAATTAGCAGGCGCGTCAGGATTCCTTGGATGCTTTAGAGGAAGAACATGATTTGGCTGCAGCACGATCAGCTATCTGTCAACAAGACCCGCGTCGCTATCTGATACGTCCATTTTGCATTATGCTTTTATATCAATATTTATTGCATTATGGGATGTTATTACTCATTATGGTACAATACTTATTCCTTTTCTCTCTTATTTTACAAGATTTACATGAAGAGGGAGAATGCCGACAACTGGAATTCTAGACTGGAAAAGGAGCAAATCTGAGAGACCTATTCTGCACACCTCCAAAAGTCCTGAAAAGTTGCACATAATTGTTTTGGAATATATAAAAAATAATGGGCGAAATAAGTACCGGAGGAGATCCACCAGGAGGTCGCAAGCCAGGGGGCAATCCTGTTCTTTATAATGGTTGCAATTGACAATCTTACACACAAAGTGCTTACCAAACATAGTACTGGTCATCCTGGAGATGTGTCATTTTAGACCAGTTAAGTTTTCAGTCGCCAATTTCAGCTGACCTTCGGCATTTTCAGCATGTTTCAGCTGGGCGGCTTTGTCATCTTCACCCGTCTCTTTATATAATGTTTGCCAAGTTTTGAGTTTTTCAATTTCTACCAAGGAAATCCGTAGTTTTTCCTCAGCATCAGCTCTCGCGTCTTGTTGTTGTGCCCGAATTTTCTTCATACTATTCAAGTATAAGTCAGCTTGGCCTACAGATTCTTATAGAGTCAAAACAAGATGGGTAATTATCTCAAAGCCACGCTGCCAATATGGATTATGAAGATTTTTCTACTTGCATAAATGATTTGTATCAAGTCTCAAGCAGATTGCAAGCAATATACTTGACACTTGGGGGTTAATCTATGTTAGTTTTCTGTCATATTATTTATACAAGACCAGACTCATGTTCAAAAAGATGACCCGACCCTTGGGGGTTACAGGTTGAAGTTTCAAGTTAATATTTCTAAGACCCGGCTCATCTTCAAAAAGATGGCCAGACCCTTGGGGGCTACACGTTGAAGTTTCAAGTTAATAATTCTAAGATCCGACTCATCTTCAAAAAGATGACCCGACCTTTGGGGGCTACATGTTGAAGTTCCAAGTTAATAATTCCAAGACCCGACTCATCTTCAAGAAGATGAACCGACCCTTGGGGGCTACATGTTGAAGTTTCAAGTTAATACTGACAAGACCCGGCTCATCTTCAAAAATATTACCCGGTCCTTGGGGGCTACAGGTTGAAGTTTCAAGTTAATAATTCTAAGACCCGGCTCATCTTCGAAAACATGACCCGACCCTTGGGGGATACAGGTTGAAGTTTCAAGTTTAATTCTAAGACCCGGCTGATCTTCAAGAAGATGACCCGACTCTTGGGGGTACATGTTGAAGTTTCAAGTTAATAATTACACAACTCGGCTCATCTTCAAGAAGATGACCCGACCCTTGGGGGTTACAGGTTGAAGTTTCACACAAATATTACCAAGACCCGACACATCTTGAAGAAGATGACCCGACCCTTGGGGTCTATACAAGGATATATGGAATGAGTTATTGAAGAAGATCATACCTCATATCTATTCTTCATCATATTCACTAGGATGGGTTCCATATCTTGACTCATGGAGAGGCGTCTCAGATATCCTGCATGCAGTTCTTGAAAGTCAAGTTTCTCAATATTGCGAAGCCTGAGTTTAGGTTTCCCTTTCTCCACTTCGGTTGTCACACCCTTGGCAGTATGCTTAGCCAACACGGTGAAGACGGGTGTGCTATGGACCGTCCGAGTAACGACAACTGTCTCTTCATCGGACGCAACATTTTTGGTTGTCTCTGGAGGATTTGGCAGATTAAGACCGTCTTTTGGACTCGCCTCCATGGCCGTATTGTGAACTTTTGTTGGGTTAACTTGGACATCAGGAAGATCCTCAGTAATATCTATATAAGTGCCAACCGATTTAACCTGAGCTTCAGGGATAGTAATATCTACTTCCTATTCTCCAGACGCTTCAAAATTGTGCAATGACCCGCCAGTTTTTCTTTTCTTGGCCGAGGCCCTGAAGGATAAAAGGTTGAGACATACACAATGAAGTATAAGTACTAAGGCAAGTGTTAGATATACAAATAAGGGTTTACCATGGGAGACGAACAAGAGGTGGCAATTTTGAAGATGCCGAGTCGCTCGATGAAGGTGGTGATACCTATTAAGGTGAAAACCCAGAAGGTTTGAGTAATCAACAAGTACAATTCATTGATAAGAAAGGAAGAGTTAGGATGAAAGGCACCTCATTTCGACGTTTACAACTGGCTGTTTTCTTGGGCAAACCCGCCATAAGATTGCCTGAGGAACTATGGGTGTGGCATTTTGGACTGTAAATAGCCTTCCTCAAAAGGAAGTGGGGATCCAAATAAGCATCCAGATGAGTCATCGAAACATTCCTACAAACCCGCCTTGGAGGCAGTGTGAAGGAAATATCTGAGTTAGAAGATATTGAAATTACCTCGACATCTTCACCATCACTCTCAGCGTCATTCTCCTGAGAGTGAACACAATTTAGTACATCACACGTCAACATAAAGGGATGGATGAAACATTTACCTCAGATTGGTCTTCGACGGTCTGTGACTCGCCCATAATAGATGACTCGTCAATAGCTGCTTTGTTCTTCTTTTTATTCCTTGGGGCGGCTTTGACCTTCTTGATAGTCGTTTTTCCTTGCTTCTGTTTCTAGAAGGCGCAAAAAAAGAACAAGCAAGGCGAGTAATGTTTAAAGATAACTACCTGAAGAACCAGATTTGGATGCAGAATGGCTTGAGTCGAGTTTTGGAACAAATTTCTTTGGGCTCGCCACATAGCCTCTTTGCAATGCTATTGACTTCATCACAGTCAAGCTTAACATTGGTGAAACATTGTGCGCTATTTAAATATCCATCATATTCGCACATCAATCCATCCCGACGGCTCAAGGGCATAATTCGCCACTCCACCCAGCACCAGATCAAGTCAATCCCGGTTAAACCATTGATGGTTAAGGCCCTAAGCTTCGGCGAGACAAAAGGAAGGGTGGCCTTCTCTTTTTTTAGTTAATGATCCCTGAAGTTTAAAGTCCATTGGAAGGCGCTCTTCCCTAAACCCTGGCAGGGGATTCTCGTTGGCGGATGCAGTATTCTTGCAATAAAACCAAGTTTTTCCCCAGCCCTTGGGGTGACTGGGCAGGGTAACAGCAGGAAAGCCATGTTCTCGCCGCCTTTGGATTGTGACTCCACCAACTTCTAAGCTGGGTCCATCGGCCCATTCCGTCTGGCGGTTCAAGTAGAAAAATTCCCTAAACAAGGGAATAGTGGGTTCTATCTCCAAGTATGCTTCACAAAAAACTTGAAATTGGCATAAATTGCTGATTGAGTTGGGGCCCAGATCTTGGGGGTGAAGGTTGTAGAAGTGCACGATGTCTCGAAAGAATTTTGATCCAGGGCCTGAAAAGCCTCGTTCGAAGTGATGAGTGAAGACCACAACCTCTCCTTCGGCGGGTTGCGTACGAACTTCTCCAGCGGCGGCTTGCTACCCGATTTCTTCCTTAGGTGACAAGACTCCCATGCTCATGCATTCCAGAAGGGAGACGTTAGAGTTTATGACGACAGCCATTCGCATTTGGAAGGCTTTGACATAATGACCGGTTCAGAAAGGATAAGAGCTGCAGAAATATGTTGGCGGGTTATCTCGATGAACATAATTTGTCTTGAAAAAGAAAAGGACTCGTGAAAGAAGGTAGCCTATGATACGTCTCCAACGTATCTACAATTTTTGATGGTTTCATGCTATTATCCTGTCAAACTTTGGATGTTTTGCATGTCTTTTATTTATTTTCTAGGACTAACTTATTAGCTCAGTGCCAAGTGCCAATTCCTATTTTTTCCAGGTTTTTGACCCCTTTCAGAGGAGATTTTGAAACGGAGTCCAAATGGAAGAAAATCCCAGATTTTTTTTTTTGGAACGGAAGAATATCGGAGAACTTGGGAGCCAAGCCAGAAGAGCCCCAGGGGCCCCACAAGCCCCCACCCCGTGGCCAGGGGGGGCGCCATCCAGGCTTGTGGGCCCCCTGGAGGTCCCCTGACCTAGATCTTGCGCCTATATATTCCCAAGTATTCCCAAAAAAATCAAGAGACGATCGCAATTACTTTTCCGCCGCCGCAAGCTTTTGTCTCCGCGAGATCCCATCTTGGGCATGTCCTGGTGCCCTGCCGGAGGGGGGATTTGGATATGGAGGGCTTCTTCATCAACACCATGACCTCTCCGATGATGCGTGAGTAGTTCACCATAGACCTACGGGTCCATAGCTAGTAACTAGATGGCTTCTTCTATCTCTTGGATCTTCAATACAAAGTTCTCCATGATCTTCATGGAGATCTATCCGATGTAATCTTATTTTGCGGTGTGTTTGTCGAGAAATGATGAATTGTGGATTTATGATCAGATTATCTATGAATCTTATTTGAGTTTCTTCTGATCTCTCTTATGCATGATTTCATATCGTTGTAATTCTCTTCGAGTTGTGGGTTTTGTCTAGCTAACTAGATCTATGATTCTTGTAATGGGAGAAGTGCTTGGTTTTGGGTTCATACCGTGCGGTGACCTCACCCAGTGACAGAAGGGGTAGCAAGGCACGTATCGTGTTGTTGCCATCAAGGGTAAAAAGATGGGGTTTTCATCATTGGTTTGAGATTATCCCTCTACATCATGTCATCTTGCTTAAAGCATTACTCTGTTCGTCTTGAACTCAATACACTAGATGCATGCTGGATAGCGGTCGATGTGTGGTGTAATAGTAGTAGATGCAGAAAGTATCGGTCTACTTGTCTCGGACGTGATGCCTATATGCTAGATCATTGCCTTAGATAGCGTCATGACTTTGCGCGGTTCTATCAATTGCTCGACAGTAATTTGTTCACCCACCGTGGTATTTGCTATTATGAGAGAAGCCTCTAGTGAACGCTATGGCCCCCAGGGTCTACTCCACACCATATTTTCAGCCTTACACTTTTTACTTCATTGCTCTTTCCGCCTTCAGATCTCACTTTGCAAACAATCTTGAAGGGATTGACAACCCCTTTGAAGCGTTGGGTGCAAGCTTGTTTGTGTTTGCGCAGGTACTTTGGACTTGACGAGGCCCTCCTTGTGGATCAATACCTTGGTTCTCAAACTGAGGGAAATACTTACAGCTCCTGTGCTGCATCAGTCTTTCCTCTTTAAGGGAAAAACCGATGCAAACCAGAGAAGTAACAAGAAGAATTCCTAAGCGCCAGGGAAGGACTTTTGTTGCAGCAACAGCCTACAATGTTCAAATCGCCCTAACGTAAAGACATTTTACCAAGATGGTGAGTTACAATCCTATCAAGCAAGCCGGTGTGAATATAAGGGTGGCTTGAAGGAGAATAGTGAATTTAGTTTCTGCTAAGTGCGGGACAAACTGATTTCTACCAAAGGGCATAAAAATATGGATCTACCGATGGTTCCATAAAAATAAAAAATTCAGCGGCACTTGGATGACAGTACAATATGGAGCAACATGAGTTCATTATTTGAATCTAGAGTCCGCAAAGCATTATAGAATAATCGCCGGAAATAGATCCCTACATCTACAATAATGTAAACAGGGGGGAAAGTTCAATCGAAGGGCAAAGCAAGTCTGTAATGGCGATGAACACGGATGAACTCCGACGAACCCTACTAAGCCATGATGGATTCAGAGTACTTACCTAACAACGTTGATGGCGGCGGAGAAGACCCGCCACTCGAAGGAGGAGTCGCACTGCGAATGGCTCCTAGACAAGATCAACGGACGATGGGGGTTCTCCAGCGGCACCGCAATGAAGGTACGGGCTCGAGAAGGAAGAAGTAGATGGGACCGAGGTAAAAATAAAGATTCCCTCGTGAGTATTTAAAAGGCCAAAGCTGAAATGCAAATGGTAGGCCCGGGAATCCAGGAGGCGCAATAAATTTTGGAACTGATGGTGCCTTGATTTCCAGGCTAAGAAGATAAGACAAAAGATCCGTTGGAATAATATCACTAAAATCCCTAAAATCTTGGGGCGGGTGATGTCACTAAAAAACAGAGCAAGAGATTCAGGGAACATCTAAACCCGACATTTCTGCCTATGAGCCGCAAAGATTAAAAGTAAAGTCGATTGACATGAATAAATTCAAGTCAATCTCGGGCCTAATGTTGCGGATATTATCCCTCTATATGACCCGCCGTAGGAGGCCGGGTCAAGATGGTGGCGGCTCTTTGTTCATACTCGAGATGGGCCCTGACCTACAAAGCAGGTGGCGCAAGGTGGTTTAACAACGATAGCCGGCAGCGGCCCAAGACACGAAGATGGCGGGTCATGGCCCACAAGGGAGAAGGTCGCGAGGAGTTTCCTTGCTTAAGGAGCAAGGAGAGTTACACACATAATAGGTCACGCATCATAATGTGACCTGGACTCTTGTAAACCTAAGGGTCTCAACCTGTATATAAAGGCGAGTCTCTAGGGCTGGTAGACTTAAGTTGCAATCAATCGAGAGCTAGGTCAGGCGAAACCACACCCTTGTAATGGATTTCATCATCAATACACACAAAGCAAGACGTAGGCTTTTACCTCCATCGGAGGGGCCGAACCTTGGCAAACTCTTCTCTCGTTCCTGATCAACCCCTTTGAGTCGCCACATAGTTGTGATGGCTTCACCACTAAGTCCTTTCACGAGGGCATCTCTCGTGACAAAACCACGACACTCGCCGCTGCCCTTCCTTCCTCCACGCACTCGCATCGCTTCCTCGTGGGGTGACCCGCTGGGTGTGTGCGTCTCCAACTTCGTCTTCACCGCGCTACCATCATCGAACACGGAGGGCTCGGGAGCTGGCGTGGTGTTAACTTCCCCACTAGGTGACAAGTTTTGCTATGTTTGGCATCTCAAGTTTCCTTGCACCAATAATGCGGTTGAGTATGAGGCTCTGCTCCACGGGCTCGGAATAGCTAAGGAGATGAACCTTAGCCGGGTAAGATGCTTGGGCGACTCAGATTTAGTGGCTCAAGAAGTCTCTGGAACTTGAGACTCAAGGATCCGCTGATGGCGCCTTATAGGCACGTGGTAACCGAGATAGCATGTCATTTTCACGGCTACCAGGTTGATCATATTGATCGTCGACACAACAAGGCGACTGATGCTTTATCACGAGTTGGGTCTCAACGCAAGCTTGTTACCCCAATGTGTTCTTGGATGTCTTGCATAACCCTTCTATGAAGTTGCTATCTGAAGAGGACATAGCAGTTCCTGACCCAGAATCACAACTGGTGGCACCTCTTCGGGCGACTCCTGACTGGACGGCTCCTTATATGGCTTATCTGCCCCGAGGCGAGTTGCCAACTGATGAAATCTCAGCTCAGCAGATAATATGGCGGTGCAAGTCTATGGTTATCCATAAGGGCGATTTACACAAACCAAGCATCCATGGGGTCTTTCAACGATGTGTTTCCTTCGAGGAAGGATGGGATATTATCAATGAGATACATGCTGGTGACTATGGGCATCACGCCGGGTCACGATCCTTGGTGTCAAAAGTTTTCCGACATGGGTTCTATTGGTTGACGGCTCATGCTGACACGGAGGATATAGTACACAAGTGTGATGGATGCGAGAAGTTTGGCCGCCAAGTACATGTGTCGGCTCAGGAACTACGCATGATCCCAATCACATGGACTTTTGCAGTCTGGGGCTTGATATGGTCGCCCCGTTCAAGATGTCTTCTGACAAAAAGACTCATCTATTGGTGGCAGCTGAAAGGTTTACCAAGTGGGTTGAAGTGGAGCCGGTCAACAGTTGTGAGGCAGAGACAACAGTCAAGTGCCTCAAAAAAACTGATTTTTCGTTTTGGTTACCCTCACAGTACCATCACTGATAACGGCACCAATCTATCCAAAGGCGCCATGAAGGAGTTTTGCCAGCGGGAGCACATCCGACTTGACGTATCTGCGGTGGCACATCCACAATCCAATGGTCAAGCTGAGCAAGCTAATCAGGAGATCTTGCATGGGGTCAAGCTCCGGCTTATGGTTCCTTTGCAATGTACTCCGGGTTGTTGGGTCGAGGAGATTCCCTCAGTGCTTTGGAGAATTAGGACTACACCTAACAGGTCCACTGGTTACACGCCCTTTTTCCTCGTCTATGGGGACGAGGCGGTTCTTCCAAGCGATATAAGACATGATTCTACCCGAGTCGCCCCTTATGTGGAAGCAGATAATTAGCACGCACGTCAGGATTCCTTGGATGATTTAGAGGAAGAACGTGATTTGGCTGCATCACGATCAGCTATCTGTCAACAAGACCTGCGTCGCTATCTGATACGTCCATTTTGCATCATGCTTTTATATCAATATTTGTTGCATTATGGGCTGTTATTACACATTATGGTACAATACTTATTCCTTTTCTCTCTTATTTTACAAGATTTACATGAAGTGGGAGAATGCTGACAACTGGAATTTTGGACTGGAAAAGGAGCAAATCTGAGAGACCTATTCTGCACACTTCCAAAAGTCCTGAAAAGTTGCACATAATTGTTTTGGAATATATAAAAAAATGGGCGAAATTAGTACAGGAGGAGATCCACCAGGAGGTCGCAAGCCAGGGGCAATCCTGTTCTTTATAATGGTTGCAATTGACAATCTTACACACAAAGTGCTTACCAAACATAGTACTCGTCATCGTGGAGATGTGTCATTTTAGACCAGTTAAGTTTTCAGTCGCCAATTTTAGCTGACCTTTGGCGTTTTTAGCATGTTTCAGCTGGGTGGCTTTGTCATCTTCGCCCGTGTGACGCCCTCGGTTTAATCGTATGCTAATCATACACGCAAATGCGTACGATCAAACCCAAGGACTCATGGGAAGATATCACAACACAACTCTAGACACAAATAAAATAACATCAGCTTCATATTACAAGCCAGGGGCCTCGAGGGCTAGAATACGCAAGCTCGATAAACACACGAGTCAGCGGAAGCAACAATATCTGAGTACAGACATAAAACATGGGGTGCCTTAGAGAAGACTAGCACAAAAGATACAACGATCGAACGAGGCGAGGCCTCCTGCCCGGGAACCTCCTAACTACTCCTGAGCTTCAGCGGCCTCCACGAAGATGACACCATCGGGATGACAGACATCGGCAGGAAACTCCACTCCTGGGCTCCATCATCTGGTCGCAGCACGGATCAAGGGGGCAAAGGGCGAGCAAAGCAGCGGTGAGTACTCATCCAAAGTACTTGCAAGTCTTACATCAGATCTATTCTAAGTATGCATCAGTATCAAAGAAAGGGGGTTATATGTGGACTGACTGCAGCTATGCGAGAATAGGGAGAGAGGCTTAGTCCTATCGAAGACTAGCATCTTGAGGGTCTTGCAGCAATAGACGAGAGTAGAACATGGGTAAAACATTAATAGGCATATTGTTGCAGCAATATTAAAGAGAGGTCACGCCTAAAGATCCTCCCTCGACTCCCTGCGGGGAAGCAATCCCGAGGCAAAATAATGATCCAGTTAAGTAAAAATTGTTGTTGTAAAATATCGGGGCACAACTCCAAGTCGTCCTGTAACCGTGGACACGGCTATCCGAATAGTTAATTTTCATCCCTGCAGGGGTGCACCACATGTCCCGTCACGCTCGACAACACTCTGGCCAAACATACTTTTATGGGTCCTGCCCGGCCTCGGAATATCGACACGTCGCAGCCCCACCTAAGACTAATCAGAGAGGCCAGCCCGCTGGTCTAACTCCTAAGCACAAAGGGTTCATGGGCCCAGTTCCCCTTCATGCTCCTGCACGTGGCGTGGGCGGCCGATGTCAGTCCTAGCATCCCTTAATCATAAGAGCGATGCATCTCAGGACCACTCGGGCACGCGCCGCTACATTGCTGACATCTAAGAAGCTTCGGCTGATACCGCGACGCTGAGTACCCATAATTCTTCCCGCGTAGCCGGTTAGCGCGAAAAGGTCTCCGACCAACCCAGATCAAATACCCAAATCCATTAACATTTTAATTAGGCCAACAACACAGTCTCACGGGAATCCACCCGTCTTACAACTAATCACCAATGATCCCAGTAACATAGTCGAGTAACTGTGTGGTTGTAACATCGGGGGGAATCCGAGGTATCACCCTCGTTGGATTCCGAATGATGTACCCGTCAAGGTGGGCTTAGAGGAATCACCCTCGGGGGTCCCACACTTGAGGGGTTGCACGACAGAGGCATCATCGGGAATGGTGAAAGATGAATCACCCTCAATAACCACGACCGACTAGCTATACTACAGAGATATCATCAGGAGTACTTAGCGAGGTGTCACCCTCGGTACCCGAGTATCTCTGTAGCGTCGTATAACGAAGGGTGGTGAATGTGCTGTGTCGGGTCTGGCTCGTCGATCAGGGATCGAGATTTGAAAACAAGCGGGGCAACTGGACTACGGGGTCTGAGGGGATGACTGCTCCACCTATACTAAGCATATTAAAGGTACATGACTAAAAGTAGCAGTTCATCAAAAATAGGCTATGCATCAGATATAGGAGCTAACTACAACAGTAGCAAAATACTAATGCAAGCAGTAGGAAGAAGACATAGGCGATATAGGAATGATCAAGGGGGGGGGGTTGCTTGCCTTGCTGCTCTGCGGCAAAGGACTGATCAGCAGGGTCGTAGATGTACCCGACAGTAGCGTGAGTCTCGGGGTCTACCGGTAAGAAGAGGGGGGAAGAAACAATACCTAATAGCAATGGTGCAACACAAAGTATGACATGGCAAGATGCAGGCTAGACATGAGCTAATGCAGCAACATCCGTCATAGACGGGTTGGAAGAATATCTGATGATATTTTCCAGGTCTCGGGCTACTACCGGTCAGACTGGAAACGATGAAAATGTTCCATGTTTGCTATGCTAGGGGCGCGTGACACACGAATGGACCGTGTATCCGGGTTTGTCTCGTTCTGTTGATCAATTTTCATGTTGAAAATATTTTGATCTCACTTATGGATTATTTAATATTAATTTTTAAAGTTTTATTCAATAATTAGGAATTAAAAAAGATTTAATTAATTTAATAAAATGTTATTATGACATCAGCATGATGTCATGCTGACATCTACAGTTGACTGGTCAACTGACCAGCAGGCCCCAAACATCATAGGCACAAGTTTTAATTAAGATTAAATATTAATTAATCAGATTAATTTAGTGGGGGACCCACGTGTCATATTCTAATTATTCGAATTAATAAATTAACTAATATATCTATTTGTTTATTTAATAAAAACATTATTTTTATTTTTATATTTTAATTTCACTATTCTTTAAAAGGGGTGTGGGGCCTCCCTGTCATAGACAGCGAGGTGCGTTGGCCCCACCGGTAAGTGGCTTTAGGCCAAAAACATATTTTTATTCACACATACATAACCATACAAATATCATATTCCTCCACATACCTACATACGCAAATACATACATAAATACGGGCATCAAATACATACATACATACATACAGAATACATCATTTGTTCTTATTTCTTTCTAACTCTCACATCTCACATCTCTGTGTTAACAGAGAACTTCACAAAGGGAGAGAAAGAGCTACATCTCCACGATGTCCTACACGAACCTTAAGGCGTCGGATCGGAGTGCCGTCTGCCGGAACGGAACCGGGATGGCGCGAGGAAGACGATGGTGGGAGGAGCCCGAGGAGGGGCTCACTGACGTTGACGAGACGGCCCGGTGAAGCCGGAGTTCCCGTGAGGCGAAGGTGACGGCGAGGAGGAGGACGAAGCGGTGACGATGGTGACGGCGGTGATGGTGCCGGAGAGGTCTTGCCGAGAGGGGCCCCGATGAGGAGGGCCCCCGGGATGGAGCCGCCGACGGGGAGGGGCTCGGCCGGCGGGGCTTCTGGGGTCGGTCTCCAGGGGGGTGGTGCCGCGGGGTGAACAGGGGGCCTTGGCCGACGGGGGATCTGGGGGCCACCGGCGGGAGGGACCCGACGGGAGGGGGATCTCGGAGCTACGGTTGGTCGATGAGGTTGGGGATCCCGGCCTCTGTGCGAGACCGAGGGAGGGGGCCGTCGACTTGGGAGGAGGAGGGAGGGATGGGGGGTTGCGCGGGGGGATCTGGGAGCTGTGGTTGGTGAGGGAAGGTTCGAGAGGGAGAGGGCTCGGTCCCTCTGGTGGGAGGAGGAGCCGAGGGAGAGGAGGGGTCCTCGGTTGGGGTGGGAGGACGACAGAAGGGGGGACGGGAGGAGACCGAGAGGTGGGGGCTCGGTCTGTCGGTGGGAGGTGGGGGTAACGAGAGAGAGAGATGGGATCGTGGCGGGTTAGGTGGTTTACCGAGAGGAGAGGGAGGGAGCCTCTCGGTGGGGGCTTGTGCGGGGGGCCGAGAGGAGGGGTCCTCGTGGGGTGTCGTGGGGTAGGGAAGGGGTAGGTGCGGGAGGGGACGAGCTTGGCGCTCAAGGTGAGGGGGAACCCATGGCAGCGGCTGCCAGGGAGCCTGGGAGGGATGGGGGTCGCTAGGGTTGCCCCCTATTGGGGCTTTATACCCCAGGGAGGGGGTGGGCCGAATAGGGTGGCCTGGTAGGCCTAATTCGGCCACGGGGGTTCCTTTTCCCTTTTTCTAAAATACCTTCTTTTCATTATTATTTCTAATTCTTTTTATTATTAAATCTGATTTACTTTCATTTATAATTTATTATATATACTTTTAATTCTTCATTTACTTATTTCTTTTCATTTTCTATATTTCTTTTATTTCTTTTATTTAAAACTCCACTTTTAAATATATAGTGGTTACCCATAATTTCAAAAGCGTCCGATTTAATATTGTAATTCGTTAGGGAATATTTATAACTCCCGTGATATTTTTATCTCAACAACCAAATTCTTTTCTCGTTCGACTTTAATCTTAAGTTTCGAATTTTGATTCGGTTTCAACTAACACGAGATCATTGACATAATTAACGGTGACGTGGCATCATTAGCGTAGGATCACTGTCGCTTAATTACAATCATCACTGTAGCAAAAGTCGAGGATGTCACAGCCCGCCTCTTTATATAATGTTTGCCAAGTCTTGAGTTTTTCAATTTCTACCAAGGAAATCCGAAGTTTTTCCTCAGCATCAGCTCTCGCGTCTTGTTGTTGTGCTAGAATTTTCTTCATACTATTCAAGTATGAGTCAGCTGGGCCTACAGATTCTTATAGAGTTAAAACAAGATGGGTAATTATCTCAAAGACGCGATGCCAATATGGATTATGAAGAATTTTCTACTTGCATAAAAGATTCGTATCAAGTCTCAAGCAGCTTGCAAGCAATATACTTGACACTTGGGGGTTAATCTATGTTAGTTTTCTGTCATATTATTTATACAAGACCCGGCTCATCTTCAAAAAGATGACCCGACCCTTGGGGGTTACATGTTGAAGTTTCAAGTTAATAATTCTAAGACCAAGCTCATCTTCAAAAAGATGGCCAGGCCCTTGGGGGCTACACGTTGAAGTTTCAAGTTAATAATTCTAAGACCCGACTCATCTTCAAAAAGATGACCCGATCCTTGGGGGCTACATGTTGAAGTTTCAAGTTAATAATTCCAAGACCCGACTCATCTTCAAGAAGATGACCCGGCCCTTGGGGGCTACATGTTGAAGTTTCAAGTTAATACCGACAAGACCCGGCTCATCTTCAAAAATATTACCCGGTCCTTGGGGGCTACAGGTTCAAGTTTCAAGTTAATAATTCTAAGACCCGGCTCATCTTCAAAAAGATGACCCAACCCTTGGGGGCTACAGGTTGAAGTTTCAAGTTTAATTCTAAGACCCGGCTCAACTTCAAGAAGATGACCCGACACTTGGTGCTACAGGTTGAAGTTTCAAGTTAATAATTATACAACTCGGCTCATCTTCAAGAAGATGACCCGACCCCTGGGGGTTATAGGTTGAAGTTTCACACAAATATTACCAAGACCCGGCACATCTTGATGAAGATGACCCGGCCCTTGGGGTCTATACAAGGATATATGGAATGAGTTATTGAAGAACATCATACCTCATATCTCTTCTTCATCATATTCACTAGGCTGGCTTCCATATCCCGACTCATGGAGAGGCATCTCAGATATCCTGCATGCAGTTCTTCAAAGTTAAGTTCCTCAATATTGGGAAGCCTGAGTTTAGGTTTCCCTTTCTCCACTTCGGTTGTCACACCTTTGGCAGTATGCTTAGCCAACACGGTGAAGACGGGTGTGGTATGGACCGTCCGAGTAACGACAACTGTGTCTTCATCGGACGCAACATTTTTGGTTGTCTCTGGAGGATTTGGCGGATTAAGATCGTCTTATGGACTCTCCTCCGTGGCCGTATTGTCAACTTTGGTTGGGTTAACTTGGACATCAGGAAGATCCTCAATAATATCTATATAAGTGCCAGCCGGTTCAACTTGAGCTTCAGAGATAGTAATATCTACTTCCTCTTCTCCAGGCGCTTCACAATTGTGGAGTGACCCGCCAATTTTTCTTTTCTTGGCCGAGGCCCTGAAGGATAAAAGGTTGAGACATACATAATGAAGTATAAGTACGAAGGCAAGTGTTAGATATACAAATAAGGGTTTACCATGGGATACGAACAAGAGGTGGCAATTTTGAAGATGCCGAGTCTCTCAATGAATCTGGTGATACCTATTAAGGTGAAAACCCGGAAGGTTTGAATAATCAACAAGTACAATTCATTGATAAGAAAGGAAGAGTTAGGATGAAAGGCATCTCATTTCAACGTTTACGACTGGCTGTTTTCTTGGGCAAACCGGCCATAAGATTGCCTTAGAATTATGGGTGTGGCATTTTGGAGTGTAAATAGCCTTCTTCAAAAGGAAGTGGGGATCCAAATAAGCATCCAGATGAGTCATCAAAACTTTCCTACAAACCCGCCTTGGAGGCCGTGTGAAGGAAATATCTGAGTTAGAAGATATTGAAATTACCTCAACATCTTCTGCATCACTCTCAGCGTCATCCTCCTGAGTGTGAACACAATATTTTAGTACATCACACGTCAACATAAAGGGATAGATGAAACATTTACCTCAGATTGGTCTTCGACGGTGTGTGACTCGCCCATAATAGATGACTCGTCAATAGCTCCATTGTTGTTCTTTTTCTTCCTCGGGGCGGCTTAGACCTTCTTGATAGTCGTTTTTCCTTGCTTCCATTTCTAGAAGGACGATTTTTCCTACATCAATATAAATAAGAAAGCAAGTTCTCAAAAGCGCAAAAAAAGAACAAGCAAGGCGAGTAATGGTTAAAGATATCTACCTCCAGAGCCAGATTTTGGATGCAGAACGGCTTGAGTCGAGTTTTGGAACAAATTTCTTTGGTCTCGCCACATAGCCTCTTTACAATGCTATTGACTTCATCAAAATCAAACATAACATTGGTGAAACATTGTGCGCTATTTAAATCTCCATCATATTCGCACATCAATCCATCCCGACGGCTCAAGGGCATAATTCGCCACTCCACCCAGCACCGGATCAAGTCAATCCCAGTTAAACCATTGACGGTTAAGGCCCTAAGCTTCAGCGAGACGAAATAAAGGGTGGCCTTCTCTTTTTTCATTTAATGATCCATGAAGTTTAAAGTCCATTGGAAGGCGCTCTTCCCTAAACCCTGGCAGGGGATTCTCGTTGGCGGGTGCAGTATTCTTGCAATAAAACCAAGTTTTTCCCCAGCCCTTGGGGTGACTGGGCAGGGTAACAGCAGGAAAGCCATGTTCTCGCCGCCTTTGGATTGTGACTCCACCAACTTCTAAGCTGGGTCCATCGGCTCATTCCGTCTGGCGGTTCAAGTAGAAGAATTCCCAAAACAAGGGAATAGTGGGTTCTATCTCCAAGTATGCTTCACAGAAAACTTGAAATTGGCATAAATTGTTGATTGAGTTGGGGCCCAGATCTTGGGGGTGAAGGTTGTAGAAGTGCACGACGTCTCGGAAGAATTTTGATCCAGGGCCTAAAGAGCCTCGTTCAAAGTCATGAGTGAAGACCACAACCTCTCCTTCGGCGGGTTGCGGACGAACTTCTCCAGCGGCGGCTTGCTACCCGATTTCTTCATTAGGTGACAAGACTCCCATGGACATGCATTTCTGAAGGGAGACGTTAGAGTTTATGACGACAGACATTCGCATTTGGAAGGCTTTGACATAATGACCGGTTCAGAAAGGATAAGAGCTGTAGAAATATGTTGGCGAGTTATCTCGATGAACAAAATTTGTCTTTAAAAAGAAAAGGACTCGAGAAACAAGGTAGCCTATGATACGTCTCCAACGTATCTATAATTTTTGATGGTTTCATGCTATTATCTTGTCAAACTTTGGATGTTTTGCATGCCTTTTATTTATTTTCTGGGACTAACTTATTAACTCAGTGCCAATTCCTGTTTTTTCCATGTTTTTGACCCCTTTCAGAGGAGATTTTGAAACGGAGTCCAAATGGAAGAAAATCCCCAAGAAGATTTTTTTGGAACGAAAGAAGATCGGAGAACTTGGGAGCCAAGCCAGAATAGCCCACGGCCCCCACAAGAACCCACCCCGCGGCCAGGAGGGCGCCATCCAGGCTTGTGGCCCCCCTGGAGGTCCCCTGACCTAGATCTTGCGCCAATATATTCCCAAATATTCCCAAAAAATCAAGAGACGATCACAATTACTTTTCTGCCGCCGCAAGCTTCTGTCTCCGCAAGATCCCATCTGGGGCACATCCTCGTGCCCTGCCGGAGGGGGATTCGGATACGGAGGGCTTCTTCATCAACACCATGACCTCTCCGATGATGCGTGAGTAGTTCACCATAGACCTACGGGTCCATAGCTAGTAACTAGATGGCTTCTTCATGGAGATCTATCCGATGTAATCTTCTTTTGCGGTGTGTTTGTTGAGATCTGATGAATTGTGGATTTATGATCAGATTATCTATGAATCTTATTTGAGTTTCTTCTCATCTCTCTTATGCATGATTTCATATCCTTGTAATTCTCTTCGAGTTGTGGGTTTTGTCTGGCCAACTAGATCTATGATTCTTGCGATGGGAGAAGTGCTTGGTTTTGGGTTCATACCATGCGGTGACCTCACCCAGTGACAGAAGGGGTAGCGAGGCACGTATCGTGTTGTTGCCATCAAGGGTAAAAAGATGGGGTTTTCATCATTGGTTTGAGATTATCCCTCTACATCATGTCATCTTGCTTAAATTGTTACTCTGTTCGTCATGAACTCAATACACTAGATGCATGCTGGATAGCTGTCGATGTGTGGAGTAATAGTAGTAGATGCAGAAAGTATCGGTCTACTTGTCTCGGACGTGATGCCTATATGCTAGATCATTGCCTTAGATATCGTCATGACTTTGCGCGGTTCTATCAATTGCTCGACAGTAATTTGTTCACCCACCGTAATATTTGCTATTATGAGAGAAGCCTCTAGTGAACACTATGGCCCCCAGGGTCTACTCCACACCATATTTTCAGCCTTACACTTTTTACTTCGTTTCTCTTTCCGCCTTCAGATCTCACTTTGGAAACAATCTTGAAGGGATTGACAACCCCTTTGAAGCGTTGGGTGCAAGGTTGTTTGTGTTTGCGCAGGTACTTTGGACTTGACGAGGCCATCCTTCTGGATCGATACCTTGGTTCTCAAACTGAGGGAAATACTTACAACTCCTGTGCTGCATCACCCTTTCCTCTTCAAGGGAAAAACTGATGCAAACCAGAGCAGTAACAAGAAGAATTTCTAAGCGCCAGGGAAGGACTTTTGTTGCCGCATCAGCCTACAATGTTCAAATCGCCCTAACGTAAAGACGTTTTCCCAAGATGGCGAGTTACAATCCTATCAAGCAAGCCGGTGTGAATATAAGGGTGTCCTGAAGGAGAATAGTGAATTTAGTTTCTGCTAAGTGCGGGACAAACTGATTTCTACCAAAGGGCATAAAAATATGGAACAAACCGATGGTTCCATAAAAATAAAAAATTCAGCGGCACTTGGATGACAGTACAATATGGAGCAACATGAGTTCATTATTTGAATCTAGATTCCGCAAAGCATTACAGAATAATCGCCGGAAATAGATCCCTACATCTACAATAATGTAAACAGGGGGGAAAGTTCAATCGAAGGGCTAAGCAAGTCTGTAATGGCGATGAACACGGATGAACTCCGACGAACCCTACTAAGGCATGATGGATTCAAGAATGAGTCCAGGGAAGAGAGTACTTACCTGACAACGTTGATGGCGGCGGAGAAGACCCGCCACTCGAAGGAGGAGTCGCACGGCGAATGGCTCCTAGACCAGATCAACGAACGATGGGGGTTCTCCAGCGGCACCGCAATGAAGGTACGGGTTCGAGAAGGAAGAAGTAGATGGGACCGAGGTAAAAATAAAGATTCCCTCGTGATTATTTCAAAGGCCAAAGCTGAAATGCAAATGGTAGGCCCGGGAATCCAGGAGGCGCAATAAATTTTGGAACTGATGGCGCCTTGATTTCCAGGCTAAGAAGATAAGCCAAAAGATCCGTTGGAATAATATCACTAAAATCCCTAAAATCTTGGGGCGGGTGATGTCACTGAAAAACAGAGCAAGAGGTTCAGGGAACATCTAAACCCGACATTTCTGCCTATGAGCCGCAAAGATTAAAAGTAAAGTCGATTGACATGAATAAATGCAAGTCAATCTGGGGCCTAATGTTGCGGATATTATCCCTCCATATGACCCGCCGTAGGAGGCCGGGTCAAGATGGTGGCGGCTCTTTGTTCATACTCAAGATGGGTCCTGACCTACAAAGCATGAGGCGCAAGGTGGTTTACCAACGAGAGCCGGCAGCGGCCCAAGACACGAAGATGGCGGGTCATGGCCCACAAGGGAGAAGGTCGCGAGGAGTTTCCTTGCTTAAGGAGCAAGGCGAGTTACAGACATAATATGTCACGCATCATAATGTGACCCGGACTCTTGTAAACCTAAGGGTCACGACCTGTATATAAAGGCGAGTCTCTAGGGCTGGTAGACTTAATTTACAATCAATCGAGAGCTAGGTCAGGCGAAACCACACCCTTGTAATAGATTTCATCATCAATACACACAAAGCAAGACGTAGGCTTTTACCTCCATCGGAGGGGCCGAACCTTGGCAAACTCGTCTCTCATTCCCGATCAACCCCTTTGAGTCGCCACATAGTTGTGATGGCTTCACCACTAAGTCCTTTCACGAGGACATGTGTCGTGACAAAACCACGACACTCGCGGGTGCCCTTCCTTCCTCCACGCGCTCGCAGCGCTTCCTCGTGGGTGACCCGTTGGGTGTGTGCGTCTCCAACGTCGTTTTCACCGCGCTACCATCATCGAACACGGAGATGGCCATGCCGATCGCTGATTCATGGGACGGATCGACAATCACCGACGAGCACATCGATTACCTCTGGCAGACGTGCAAGATCTCGCCGACAGAGCAGGTGGAGGTTGATACGTCTCTGTCATATCTACTTTTCCAAATTGCCATGGTGTTGAAATGATTTGAATGGAACTAACCTGGACTAACGCTGTTTTTAGCAGAATTGCCATGGTGTTGTTTTTGCACAGAAATAAAACTTCTCGGAATGACCTGGAAATTTACGAGGATTTTGTGTGGAATATATAAAAATACTGGCGCAAGAATCAACCGGAGAAGTGGAGCGAGGAGCCCACAAGACCACCAGGCGCGGCCCCCCTGGCCGCGCCTAGCAGGCTTCCGGGGCCCTCAGTGCTCCACTGCCTCCAACTCCAGCTCTATTTAGTACCTTTCGTCCGGAAAAAAAAATCAAGGAGAAGAGTTCATCACATTTTACGATACGGAGGTCCCGCCACCTCCTGTTCTTCCTCTGGAGGGCAGATCTGGAGTCCGTTCTCGACTCCGGAGAGGAGAGATCGTCACCATCGTCATCACCAACCTTCCTTCATCGCCAATTCCATGATGCTCTTCACCGTTCGTGAGTAATCTCATCGTAGGCTTGCTGGACGGTGGCGGGTTGGATGAGATCTACCATGTAATCGAGTTAGTTTTGACGGGGATTGAACCCTAGTATCCACTATGTTCTGAGATTGATGTTGCTACTACTTTTCCATGCTTAATGCTTGTCACTAGGGCCCGAGTGCCATGATTTCAGATCTGAACCTATTATTTTCTCGTCAATATATGTGTGTTATTGATCCTATCTTGCAAGTTGTAGTCACCTACTATGTGTCATGACCCGGCAACCCCGGAGTGACAATAGCCAGAACCACTCCGGGAGATGACCATAGTATGAGGAGTTCATGTATTCACTAAGTGCTAATGCTTTGTTCTGATTCTCTATTAAAAGGAGAACCTTAATATCCCGTAGTTTCCATTAGGACCCCGCTGCCACGGGAGGGATGGAATATAGATGTCATATAAGTTCTTTTCCCTAAGCACTTATGACTACATACGGAATGCATGCCTGCATTACATTGACGAACTGGAGCTAGTTACATATATTTGTGTGTTATACCTGTTGCATGATGAATATCATGCGACATAATTATCCATCACCGATCCAATGCTTACGAGTTTTTTCCTACTGGTCCTTGCTACATTACTATGCCGCTACTTCTGTCACTACTGCTACTGTTACTTTGCCGCTACTGTTGTCACTATTGCTACTGTTACTCTATCGCTACTCCTGTCACTTCTGCTACTATTACTGTTGCTACTGTTGCTATCACACCACCTTGCTACTGATACTTTGCTGATGATACTAAGTCTTTCAGGTGTCGTTGAATTGACAACTCAACTGCTAATACTTGAGAATATTGTTTTGCTTCCCCTTGTGTCGAATCAACAAATTTGGGTTGAATACTCTAGCCTCGAAAACTGTTGCGATCCCCTATACTTGTGGGTTATCAAGACTATTTTCTGGCACAGTTGCCGGGGAGGCATAGCACTATTCTCTGAGTCACTTGGGATTTACGTCTGCTAATCACTATGAGGAATCTGAGAGATCCAAAAACTAAAGTCTTGCGCTCAACTACGAGGACAGGTAAGGAACTGCCATCTAGCTCTGCACTTGATTCACTTTCAGTTATGAGTAAGTTTGCGACACCACCTCCTGCTAGAAATTTTGATGTGTTGCATGTGCTTGATGATGCTACTTCTGCTGTCCATGATGCTTGTGATGATGCTTTGCTTGATACTGCTTTGCCACTAGGTGCATTCCTTGATCCACAAATTGCTAGAGTTGCTGCTAGATGTGATGATACTTCTGAAACTGCTGAGATTATTGTAGTAGAACCTGCTATTTCACCTGTTAGAACTAGCTCTCCTAGATATGAATTGCCTCATATGCCTGAGGGTTATGTTATGGAGGGAGAGATAGCAGAGGACTTTCTTGCTTGTGAGGATAGCTATGATCTTGAGAAATTACTACGCAAGTGTAAAGAAAAATCTTTGAACGCTAGGATGAAATACGACCCGAAGTTTGCTACTTCGCCTATCTTTGTGACCGATAAGGATTATGAATTCTCTGTCGACCCTGAGTTAATCACTTTGGTCGAATCTGATCCTTTTCATGGTTATGAGTCTGAAACGGTTGTAGGACATCTCACTAAGCTGCACAATATAGCCACCCTATTCACGAGTGAGGAAAAGATCCGCCACTACTATATCCTTAAGCTGTTTCCTTTCTCGCTAAAGGATGATGCTAAGACTTGGTTCACTTGTCTTGCTTCTGGTTGTGTGTGTAGCCCCCAGGATATGATCTACTACTTCTCTGAAAAATATTTTCCTGCCCATAAGAAGCAAGCTGCCTTGCAGGAAATATACAACTTTGCGCAAGTTGAAGAAGAGAGTCTCCCACAAGCTTGGGGAGGCTCTTCCAACTAGTGAATGCTTTGCCGGATCACCCTCTTGAGAAGAATGAAATACTTGATATCTTCTATTATGGGTTAACCGATACTTCTAGGGACCACCTAGATAGTTGTGCTGGTTGTGTTTTTAGGGAACGAACTGTGGAACAAGCTGAGATCCTATTGAATAATATCTTGTACAATGAGAATGCTTGGACTATTCCCGAACCACCTCCGAAGCCAACTCCGAAGAAAAGAGGTATTTTATTCCTCAATCCTGAAGATATGCAAGAAGCTAAGAAATCTATGAAATAGAAAGGCATAAAATCTGAAGATGTCAAAAATCTACCACCTATCGAAGCGATCCATGGTCTTGATAACCCGATACAGGTAGTAGAGGTAAATTCTCTTCGTAGATTCAATGAGAGTGATATTCCTTTTGATAAACCTGCTAGCTTATGCGTGGATGAATTTGATAACTTTGTTGCCAAACAACAAAGTTTCAATGATTATGTTAGCAGACTATTGGAACAGAATGCTCGCATGCTTAGTCATTTAAGTGCTTGTGTGGATAGAAATGTCAATGATCTTAAGCTTTTGAGTAAACATTCCTCTATGGTTACTACTCAAGTAGAACAAGTACTTAAGGCTCAAAATGACTTGCTCAATGAGTTGAATGACAATTCTGTCAGAGTTATCGCTAGAGGCGGCAGAATGACCCAGGAACCTTTGTATTTTGAGGGTCATCCTAAGAGAATTGAACAAGATTCTCAAGGAGTTAGCACCGAGGCACCTAGTCATCCTAGAAAGAAAATGAAAGACGATAGGAACTTGCACGCTAGCAACCCTGTTGCTGTTACACCCGAGAATCCAAACGATGTCTCTGTTTCTGATGCCGAAACAGAATCTGGTGATGAACATGAGCCTAATGATAATATCGATAGTGATGTTCATGTTGATGCTCAACCTAGCAATGATAAGGATGTGGAGATTGAACCTACTGTTGATCTTGATAGCCCACAACCTAAGAATAGGAGATACGATAAGAACGACTTCATTGCTAGGAAGCATGGTAAAGAAAGGGAACCATGGGTTTAGAAACCCATGCCCTTTCCTCCCAAACCATCCAAGAAAAAGGATGATGAGGATTTTGAGCGATTTGTTGAAATGATTAGACCTGTCTTTCTGCAAATGCGTTTGACAGATATGCTCAAAATGTCTCCCTATGCCAAGTACATGAAGGATATTGTTACTAATAAGAGGAGGATACCTGAGGTTGAGATTTCCACCATGCTCGCTAATTATACCTTCAATGGTGGAACTCCTAAGAAACTAGGTGATCCCGCAGTGCCCACTATACCTTGCTCCATTAAAGGAAACTACGTTAGAACTGCTTTATGCGACCTTGGAGAGGGAGTTAGTGTTATGCCTCTCTCTCTTTATCGTAGACTTGAACTGGATAAGTTGACACCCACTGAAATCTCTCTGCAAATGGCCGACAAATCAACTACTTTCCCTATCATCATTTGCGAGGATGTTCCTGTTGTGGTTGCTAATGTTACTATCTTAACGAACTTTGTTATCCTAGATATTCCCGAGGATGATGCCATGGCGGTCATCCTTGGAAGACCCTTTTTAAACACTACAGGGGCTGTTATTGATTGCAACAAAGGCAATGTCACTTTCCATGTCAATGGTAATGAGCATACGGTGCACTTTCTGAAGAAACAATATCGAGTACATTGCATCAATGCTATTGAAAAAACTTCATCGATTCTTATTGGGAGCTTTGAATGCCCTATACCTACTGTTAAGATGAAGTATGATTTCCTTGTTGGGGATATGCACATCCCCATTGAGGTAACCTAGTGACTATTCGAAAATTCTCCGTTTTTACGCGATTCAAAAAAAGTTTGTCAAGGAGACTTGATCAACCTTATTGACGAATTTCTTTTGATGACCGTGATGGATGGATCTCACAGTCACAACCCTCTGTTCAAACCTTTACCTTTGGTTGCTTAGAAGAAAAATGATAGATTTTGCTTTAGTTTTCCCTGTTTTCTGCTTCTTGCGTCTCGTAGAAAAGTGTCCCGAAAATAAAAGTTCTCTGAATGCCCTGAAAATCAAGTATGATTTTTCTGGAATTTTTGAAATTTTTTGAGACGGAGAGCTAGTCAGGGGGATGCACCAGTGGGCCACAAGCCCAGGAGGCGCGAGCACCCCCTGGCCGCGCCTACCAGGCTTGTGGGGCCCCCGTGTCCCCCCTCCACTTATTCCAGCTCCCATCTCCTTCTCCTACCTCCAGGAAAAATCATTCTACAACTCAAACCCATGTTCTTGCTCTTCTTGCTGCGATTTTTGATCTCCTTGTGCAAGGCCCCATTCACCAAACTATTTTGGGGGAATTGTTCCTTGGTATGTGACTCGTCCACTGGTCCAATTAGTTTTTGCTCTAGTGCCTTATTCATTGCATATTATTGCTGCCTTGGTGACCATGTTCTTGATATTTGCATGCTAATTTTAGCTGGTTCCAAGTAGTTTTGATGCGTGATATGGCCTCTAAGCACTTGTAGGAGTAGTTGCTACGAGTTTCGTTGGGCCTTGTTCACTTTTCCTTAGAGTCACTAAAAATTTCAGAGAAAGAAAAAGGAAAAGATGAGGAGGTTCTTAAGAGGCTCTTCAAGCCGTGACCCCAAGGATGATGAAAATGAGAAGAAGAAACTCAAGTATCCAGTCCCCCGAGTTGCAGAAGTTTGAGCATGCGAGTGGCCAAGCGATGCGTTCTTACGCGCCGCTGGACTTTATGAAGACTTATACTACTTGGTGGAGAACGCATGCCTTACCGCCTTCGTTGCAGATATTTGTCCGCAATACCTCCTCCTCACTAATATTTTCGTGCAAAGCTTTAATTTCTATCCAAGGAAGAGTTATCCTATGGTTGGGTTCAAGTTATATGATATCCCCCAGTGCATGTCACTTCAGGATTTTTGCAACGTTTGCAAATTACCTTATGTTGGGGATATTCATGAACCTCGTCCATGTGACTTGGAGGCTTTCATAGATACTATTGTTGTAGGAGAGGAGAGAGGAGTGTCTTGCGTTAGAGCTCTTAGCATAGATTTTTACGTGCTTCGGAACTTCTCATTATTCGTGGGAAAATGTTTGATTGGCTGTGGGAAAGCTGGGGCCCTCAGCTCCCCAGATCTTGCGGTTTTGCACGAAGCCCTTTATAATGATAAAACTTATAGCTTGGGCGCTATAGTAGCTCAACGGTTGATCACGAACCGTTCTAAAGACGTTGTTTATGGAGGTATCTATGCTACCCGTCTTGCTAGACATTTTGAGATATCCATAAGACTGCACGAGGAAGAAGAGATTCTTCTTCCTGAGAGATATCTAGATTATGATAGCATGGTTCGCCATGACTTTCTTGATAAAGATAAAAATAAGAGGATGATTTATAACCTAGTATTTAGTCAGGGTACTCGTGGGACTATTACTTTGCCTGCTCCTTCTTTGTTCAATCTTCATCTAGGCAGGTACATTATTATGCCCTCGGACATCGACGCGTATTGGGGTATAGCACCACCACAGGCGCCCGTGCCCGAGCTACTAGTCGAGTACCAGACGCCAGTTTATCAGTGGGAGCCAGAGGAGCTCACACAGCAGTGGCACCCTCAGTACACTCCGGAGTACCCCGGAGACGGTTACTTCCAGCCATGGGAGTAGACCAACTTAGGCCAAAAGCCTAAGCTTGGGGGAGTACGTGTTTCTCACCGACTTTTTATTCATGCTCACACTTTCACTTTGATAGTCGGTGTTCACACTTTGCCAGTGTATCATCCATGCTAGTTTATTTGTTTTTCTCGCTTTCTTCTTGTGTGTTTATCTAGTTTGAGAAAACCCAAAAATAATTCTCGTTCTTCTTTTGCTTGTTGGGAGCTTTCCCATGTAAATAGTTTTCTTTTTCTTTGGGTCATGGTAGAAGACCATGGTTACAATGTTCAGTGGCTCTCGCATGCATATCTGTTTATCTATCAAAGAGCCATATTACTTTGTCTTCCCCTTTGTGTTTGCTTGCAGTTCCAGCTTAGTCCAATGCACGAGCACTCCTATTATTGTTCACATCATTCGGTCGTGCAAGTGAAAGGCAATAATGACGATATATGATGAAGTGACTGAGCCTGGAAAAGCTGGTATGAACTCGATCTATTTTGTTTTGTTAAATATGACAAGCTCATCGTTCTAGATTCACCTTTGTTGTGAGAGAAATATGTTTGCAATGACAACTTAGAGATCATAGTTTCTGATGCCATGCTTAATTAGCTAGGAGCTTATAATGGTTTGTCTTGGATGCCAACATGAATTTTGAGATGATTATGATGTAGTATGATAGGATGGTATCCTCCTTTGAATGATTCAAGTGGCTTGACTTGGCGCATGTTTACACATGTAGTTGAAACAAATCAATATAGCCTCTATGATATTCATGTTCATGGTGATTTATGTCCTACTCATGCTTGCACTCAATGTTGGTTAATTTCAATGCATTTTGATGACTGTTGTCGCTCTCTAGTTGGTCTCGTCCCAGTCTTTTGCTAGCCTTCACTTGTACTAAGCGAGAATACTGCTTGTACATCCACTTCGATAAACTCAAAGTTGTTCCATATGAGTCCACCATACCTACCTATATGCGGTATCTACCTACCGTTCCAAGGAAATTTGCATGTGCCACTCTCTAAACCTTCAAGAAATAATCTGTTTTGCATGCCCGAACCGCTCATGTGGTGACAAGGGGCGATCAATATCTTCCATGCTAGGCGTGTTATCCTCGATATGTGTTTATTCACTATCATTCACGAGAAATGGGCTAGTAATTGGAATGCCCGGTTCCATGCTCAAATCAAAAAGATATTTGCAAACAAAACTCCCCCTAGATTGTTGTTGGTATGGACGGCACCCGAGTATTCAGCTAGTCGTGGAGTGTGATTGATCGGTGGTCGGGGAGTCAAAACTTTACTTTTCTTTTTGGGAACCGCCTATAGTATGTGTAGCATGGAAGATGGTGAAAACTCTGGGTTATTGCGTTGACAATGAAAGCATGCCACCCAAAATTATTTATCTCTGTCTTCAAAGCTTGAGCTCTGGCACCTCTGCAAATCAATGCTTCCCTCTGCGAAGGGCCTATCTATTTATGTTTCTTTTGAGTCATCCTCTTCTTATAAAAGCACCAACTAGAGAGGACCTCTGTCATTTTTATGCTTTGCTTTTAATTGTTATTGAGTATGACTGTGACTGGATCTTCTTTGCCATGAATTACAATGTTCAGTGAGCCCTTGGTCTTTGAAGGTGCTCTGCATTTATGTTTTGCGCTCTCACAAAGAGCTAGCAAGATACCACCTGTTCATATTGTGTTATGATTGTTTTGATTGAAGTGTTGACGTTTGAAACTCATTATTATTGCTCGCTAGTTGTTTATGCCATTGATATGAGTACATATTGAGACCTAAATGTCATTGGTTATGTGGTTAGCTTGTGATCTTGCTGAAAATCTGAATATGAGTTTGACATAATTGCAACAACAAGATCAAATAGAGTTTGTAATTTTTTTGCCTCTTTCAGTTTGTCAACTGAATTGCTTGAGGACAAGCAAGGCTTTAAGCTTGGGGGAGTTGATACGTCTCGGTCGTATCTAATTTTCCAAACTCTTTTGCCCTTGTTTTGGACTCTAATTTGCATGATTTCAATGGAACTTACCCGGACTAACGTTGTTTTCAGCAGAATTGCCATGGTGTTGTTTTTGCGCAGAAATAAAAGTTCTCGGAATGACCTGGAAATTTACGAGGTGTCGGGACCCCGATCCTAAGCCATAGGAATCCAGCCTGTAACACATCGCATCTCTTTGCGGTCTCACGCACGGTTAACCCCACGGCTGCAGCCTTACCTTAGCCAGGACCGTTTGTGCCTTTTGACTCGCATATGCAATTGTGTCGCTAGCAATCCAATGACAAAGAACCCGGATCGACATGTCTAGTCATAAACCAAAGTGGCAGTTCCGCACAGGGACAGGCATACATGACCCAACAAAGCCGATGTCGGTCACCAGCGAATGTAGACGAGTTGTAGCAAGCTACAAGGACTCCATTACATCGACTGATATTTCCCCAACAGGGACAGACACAGCAGCTAAGAAGGACACATGCCGGTCAACCAATGTGTCCGGAGCAGTAGCGAACTACCAGGGCTCGTTGGATCACAAAGGGGCATTTCCCTGTAAGGAATGCTACTAAAGCCTACGACTAGGTAATCGAACCCCATACATATCAGTACGACACACGTACGCATGGCATACCGATATGTATAGATACATCGATGGCATCACAACATAACCATAATCATACAAGCTTTATTTAAAAGGCTCGGAAGAGCCACACACATAATATTACACAGTAGGGGTCTCACGACCCATCATAGCAGTCATTCAAGTACAAGCCAGCGGAAGTAGATAAACTGTCTGAGTAGAGACAGATGAAACTAGAAGGCACATGGCCTGACTATACTACAGACCCATCCTAGGGCCAGATCGTAGCTGGGATACCAGCTACTCGTCGTCGTCAATGTCTAAGAAGAACCCTCCATTAGGGTCATTAACAACCTCTGCAACAAATTATTAAGCAAACGTGAGTACGGAGGTACTCAGCAGGACTTTAGGATAACTATCTACTCATGCAACATATCAAAATGAATTGTGGGGTTTCATGCAGAAAGCGAGCATTTGACTCGTGGCTAGACAACTTGTATTTTTTAATAATTTTGACAACATTGATTTCTCGCACACGAGTCCACGAACACCACAACAATACTCCATCGTGGAATCATTCCGTCTCCATACGGAAATGCCATCCACGACACTCACGCTTATCTTGACAATTTTATGAGTAGCCATTAAGGTTATCTATGAACAACATATGTCTCCAAGTAGTCCATATCCGCGGACGCGGCTATTCGAATAGATTATAACCCTGCAGGGGTGTACTTCTTCACACACGCTCTCGCCACTTATCGCCATGTGCACGTCATGCACCTCGGCAACCTTCAAGCGGAAGCCCAGCGAGGGAGTCGGCCACGACCGTTAACCATGCTAATACTTAGTCCAGGTCTATCGCCTATCTGAGGGTAACCCGCACGGAAGTCCGGGCGAGGTTTCCGCCACGGCCCCAAACGATGTGCGCAGGGTTCCCAAGCCCACCATCCGGGTGCCACTTGGTACACCGTGCCACTGCCTACTGCATCACAGCCCACCTCTTAGGTCAGCGCTATGCACGGCCTCCAGCATGAGTATAAACACCAGAAACTACTTGCAACTCCTGGACCGGGTACTAGGCGATTAATAAGTCGAGAGGGGTTATATTTCAGGGCCCAGCATGTGGTAGCATCTCGTCTTGGATTACATACACAGAACTCAGTTCCTAAGGACGGTTCCAATGAAACAACCCGCCATGTACTCCTACATAGCCTTTCACCGGTACCTTTACCAAATCAGGTTCAACACACAACCTTTACTTACTGAGCACATTCTCACAGTTCTGTTCATCTCCCAGATGACAGACCATACACAACTCTAAGCATAGCATGCATAGCAGGATAAGGCACATCATGGATCAAGCATCTACCAGGATATGGTAGGTTGCAAGGTTCAGCTATTTACTGTGACAAAGACATGTCATGCAAAGGAAGTGGGTTCAACTAACGTGGCAAAAGCATTTGAAGCATTTGATCCTAATGCAATAAGTAAGTGCACGAGCGAGAACATGGGGTTTATTGGGATGATCAAAATGGTTGCTTGCCTTGTTGCTCAATAGAGGGACAATATCCGTCAGTCGGATATTCAGTGGAATCCGGAGGAGCGGAGCCTACCGATAGAAATGACATCAATCAATAACAATCATATGCAACGAAATGATGCATGAGCATGACATGAGATGCAAGGTGGTATGCTAATGTACCTACCATTATTAGGTTGAAGTGGATTTGAATCAGATTCAAATATCACTCCAAACGAGGTATCTCGAATACCATTTTAATTGATTCGACCTGATGCTCAGATCAACTTTTTTTTAACATGCATGGGAATGATATATTAAGTTGATGGTTCTGATTGAGCAATGTGTGATCATAGCATTTGAAGTGGAATCCAAATGATTTTCAAATTCCAACTCCAAAGCAATTATTAAATTTAACCTATTCATTATTCTACAAGTTTGGTCCAGTAACATTTTCAAACATGTTTGAAAATGACATATTCAGATTCCTTGGATTTTTCTGATGCTTTTTCATATATAAATTATTTTCATTGGAGTTACAGATTAATTTATATGATTTTTAGAAGTTTTGGGAATTTTCTGCAATTCTTTTAAATCAGAAAAGCTACTTATTGCGTCAGCATGGCATCATCAGGTCAAACTGGCCATTGAAAGTCAAACCTGACCAGTGGGACCCACTGGTAGGTGACTTTGGTAAGTTTTAGATTAGTTTTAAACTTAATTAGCTAATTAACAGCACTGGACCCACATGTCAGTGACTTATTAGATTAATTAATTTTATTTTTATTAACTATAAACATACAGAGGCTGGCCCCACGCGTTAGTGGCTCAGGACAGCTGAGATCCACCGGCGGCGAGGTCGTCCTTGCCGGCGGTGAGCCTCTGGCAACCACCAGAACGGCGGAGGGCTCGAAAACGGCGCACAGGCAGCCAAACTTTGCGCGGAGTGCACCAGAGGAATGACACGTCTCCCGGAGGTTCATTTTTGCACCTAGCCGGGGCTGATCTGGCCGGAGATGACGCCGGCGACGAGCTTGGCGGCGGCCAAAGCTCGGGCATCGCCTGGCTAGCCGAATCCAAAGGAGATAGGCACGGGGATGAGCACCTACGGCATCTACTCGACGACCTGAAGCTACTGGTGGCCTCAGAAGGACGAGCCGTTCACCAGGGAGCTACCGGCGACGTGCTCCCGTGGCGGATCTCGTCGGGCTCCGGTGAAATCAAGGCTAGAGGAAGGGATCGAAGGGGGAAACTTGGGGAAAAGCTGCGCAAGATCACGGGGAGTGCAGTGGTGGCGCTAGCTTGCTCGGGGACAGCCTGGAGATGGAGAACGCCGGCGATGAACTTCGGTGACCCGAGGAAGAAGACAACTGCGTCTCGTCGATTCACTGCGTCTCAGCGTCGGGCTCGTGGCTAGAAAGCTTCAGGGAGCTGCGGCGGATCTATTGCGCGGCTCAGGAGGGAAAGAGGTAGGCTAGAACGACGGCGAGCTCGAGCCCTGCTCGGGCTCCAATGGCGGCAGTGGGGAACGAAGCAGAGGGGGAGAATGAGGAGAGGATGAGCTCGGGCACGTCTCGGGAGGGTTATCCCCTCGCGTGCCAGTGCGAAGCGGCGGCCAGGCAGGCAGGGAGCTGCGTGGAGGCGCCGGACGTCGCGGCGGCCACCTCCTGCTGCCTACTGGCGAGGAGGAAGACGACAGGGGAGCTGGGCCTGGGCTGAGGTGAGCGACATGTAAGTCTTTCTTCATTTTTTTGTGTGTTTTGTTTTTGTTTTGCTAACTATTTTGATTTGCTATTTATTTCAGCTCCAAAATAGTTTATAAAATTATTTTGAACACACCAGAATATTAGTTGGAATATATCCAACCATTCCTGAAGTTTTCAACATTTTTGAAAACTTAATGTTTTTTTGAATTCAAATTTAAACTTGAATTCAGTGGCTTTTTGTATTTAAATAAAATGCCAAATGTGTTATGAAAATAGTTTTCTTCATTGCTTATTTGCTTTCAAGAATTATCATAAAAGTTGAACTTTTATTGAGGCCATTTTGGGTAAATTGATTTTAACTAGTTTGAAATTTCCTTTAAATTGAGAAGTGGCTAGGGTTTTTGAGTTTTGCTTCACCACTTGCTTTGATCTTGTTGCAATTTTCATGGATGCAATGCAAGAAGATATGAGCACAATGCTATACTTTGGTTAGGGTTCCAGGGATGTGACACGAGGATTTTTTGTGAAATATATAAAAAATACTAGCGCAAAAATCAACCGGATGAGTGGAGCGAGGAGCCCACAAGCCCACGAGGCGCCGGCCCCCCTGGCCGCGCCTAGCAGGCTTGTGGGGCTCTTAGAGCTCCGTCGCCTCCAACTCCAGCTCTATTTAGTCCCTTTCGTCCGAAAAAATCAAGGAGAAGAGTTCATCGCGTTTTACGATACGGAGGCGCCGCCACCTCCTGTTCTTCCTCTAGAGGGCACATCTGGAGTCCGTTCTGGGCTCCAAAGAGGAGAGATCGTCGCCATCGTCATCACCAACCTTCCTTCATCGCCAATTCCATGATGCTCTTCACCGTTCGTGAGTAATCTCATCGCAGGCTTGCTGGACGGTGATGGGTTGGATGAGATCTATCATGTAATCGAGTTAGTTTTGACGGGATTGATCCCTAGTATCCACTATGTTCTGAGATTGATGTTGCTACTACTTTGCAATGCTTGATGCTTGTCACTAGGGCCCGAGTTTCATGATTTCAGATCTGAACATATTATGTTGTCGTTAATATATGTGTGTTCTTGATCCTATCTTGCAAGTTGTAGTCACCTACTATGTGTTATGACCCGGCAACCCCGGAGTGACAATAGCCTGAACCACTTCCGGAGATGACCATAATATGAGGAGTTCATGTATTCACTAAGTGCTAATGTTTTGTTTCCGTTCTCTATTAAAAGGAGAAACTTAATATCCCGTAGTTTCCATTAGGACCCCTCTGCCATGGGAGGGATAGAGAATAGATATCATGCAAGTTCTTTTCCCTAAGCACGTATGACTACATATGGAATACATGCTTGCATTACATTGACGAATGTGAGCTAGTTACATATCTCTCCGTGTTATAACTGTTGCACGATGAATATCATCCGGCATAATTATCCATCACCGATCCAATGCCTATGAGTTTTTTTCCTACTAGTCCTTGCTATGTTACTTTGACGTTATTGCTGTCACTGCTGCTACTGTTACTTTGCCGCTACTGCTGTCACTCCTACTACTGTTACTTTGTCGCTACTGCTGTCACTGCTGCTACTATCACTGTTGCTACTATTGTTATCACACCACGTTGCTACTGATACTTTGCTGCAGATACTAAGTCTTTCAGGTGTGGTTGAATTGACAACTCAACTGCTAATACTCGAGAATATTCTTTTGCTTCCCCTTGTGTCGAATCAACAAATTTGGATTGAATACTCTACCCTCGAAAACTGTTACGATCCCCTATACTTGTGGGTTATCGCGCGGGAACAAGTGCTCGCCGGTGTCGCACCCGACGAAAGGGTGGTTCTCGGTACACATTTTAACCTTGGCTTCGAGCTGCCCGCCAACCGATTCCTACAACAGTTCCTGGAGTTCTACGGCCTCCAGATCTATCATGTGGGGCTAAACTCGATCCTGTACATTGCGTGCTTCATGATGTTATGCGAAGGTTACTTTGACTTCTGGCATTTCCCCTCTCCCTTCCGTATCTTCTTCCATTTTTGCACCCAGAAGAACGAGGATGTGCCGTAAGCGTGAGGCGGCACAATGGTGTCTGCCCGGCGGAATGCGTTCTTCCCGTGCGTGAAGCTAATCGAATCCTTCAAGAAGTAGTAGTGGATATTCTTCTATGTGTGGAGCATCGGGGTGGGGCGCGGCTTGGTCAACCTCCCGCCGTCCATCGATGCGTCGCCGACTAGCTCCAGTTGGCTCCTCGAGCCATGTAGTGAAGAAAACACTGGGATCCTGAGCTGGCTGCAGCAAGTGAAGGCCTCAGAGGGGTTGATGCTAGCAGATCTGGTAGTAGCCTTCATCTCCTGCTGGTTGGTGCCACTGCAGGAGAGGCTGCACCGCATTTGCGACATGGGCCTCTAAAAGGTCCCATGCCGGTTGTCGACTATCGACCTGGTGCCGGCCAAGATAGCCTCCTGGGTCAACGCCATCACCCGCTTCAAGCTGCGGGTGGACGATAGCTGGTTTGGCAAGGAGCCATTCTGCCGAAACTTTCCCGCGCCGGTGTAAGTTCTGACACTTTCGCCTTGCTTTAATTTTCTCACATGATGACTGATGCACGGCCGGCCGCCCCTTTCTTCTTTTTAGCCGACAGCTGATACCAGACGACTGGAACACGCATAATCATGTGGCCGACCGCACGGACTCCAACCGCATCGATTACGAGATGGACGGAGACGACTCCGACACCTCCAGGGGCTTGGAAGTGCTAGAGGCGAGGAGGAGGGGGAGGCATCGGTCGGCACGACGGCCAGTGGGTTTGGTCAGCTGGTGAGTCTCACCTCGATTGGACAGATGGAGACGATGATGACATACGTATTGTGGATGCGTTGGCTGTCGTAGCAGAGACGCCCAGCACCGCCGGCGAGGAGGGAGCGAGGAGCTTCCGACTGGGCGCCAACCGGCAGCACGACGACCGGCCTGTCAGCAGACGACGGAGGAATGGCGGCGAAACAAGAAGCCGATCGAGGGGCCGTCGATTGTCTCGGCCGCCAAGAAGGCATGGTTGGCCACGCTGCCACCGGACACCCGGCCACCGGGGCGAAGGGTGTCGAGGCGTAGTAGGCGTCCGCATCCCCTCATGTGTGTGTAAGCATTTTTCGTGTTTGAGCTCGTGCTCTTCTCTTTTCGTTTCTGTCTTGTGATGTTTGAGCTCGTGCTCCTTTCTTTTTCTTCTCTATGGCAGCGAGGCCATCGATCTTCCACCGTCAGCCCCGTCGGGCTCGGCCGGCGAGGTTTCCCTAAAGTTAGCACCAGAGCATGCCGCGACAGCACGGCTCGAGAAGGAGCGGGCCACCCAGCTTCGGTTGGCTAAGGCGGCGGCTGCAACGACTGCCTAGAGAGACCCCATGGACAAGGTGGCGAGCAAGGCGACCCGCAAGGCTCGTGCCGCGGAGGCTTTGCCGGCACGCACAGAGAAGCATCAGGAGCCGACCCTGGAGGTGGAGGCGCTGCTGGCTACGGATCCAGCAGAAATGGAGGAGGAGCTGATGAGTTCAGCAACGGAGCCGTCGCACCGGCTCGAGCCCGGGGCCAGGGGCGGTGATGACCGGGCCCTAGTAGTTTTGTTGACGCGACCAGTTTCAGACAGGCCGGGGGGTGTCCGGCAGCGGGGCCAGCCGGTCGATGTCTGCGGTGTTGGAGGACTAGGAGAAGTTGAATCCCCAGAGCAGCTGGGGCGAGCGTGTCGGCTCGGGAGTAGGCTGTCGTGCTACCCGACGTGGCAGAGGTCATGGTGCGATACCACCAGGGGATGGCTGCCTTCACCCATTTGGCGGTGAGCAAGTTCCAAGTGGTGAAGCGGGCTGTTGAGGTAGGAATCGCAATTTTTTATTTTTTATTTGTTTGCTTTTCAGTGGGGACGCGCTAGTGTATCCGCTAGGTGGAGTCTCCGACGTGGCAGAGGTCATGGTGCGATACCATCAGGGGATGGCTGCCTTGACCCATTTGGCGGTGAGAAAGTTCCGAGTCGTGGAGCGGGCTGTCGAGTTAGGAATCGCAATTTTTCTTTTTCATTTGTTTGCTTTTCAGTGGGGGCGCGCTAGTGTATCCACTAGGTGGAGTCTCTGTTTTCGGGCCGTCTACGCCGGCTGCATAGCAGCCGGGCCAAATCTCCGTATCTTTTTTGTTGTTTCCTTTGCACGCTGACACAACGAAGCTTGATGCGCTCTTCAAAGAGATCGCCACATTGTGTCGTCTCAACAAGAACACCTACTTCAAAACGAGGAAGGAGCTGAAGGCCAACATGACCGAGCTGCAGAAGGGCCGAGGCACGTCTTTGGGTGGTGGGTGCGCGCCAGCGCACCCACTGGGTGTGGTCCCCGAGATTCGAGCCGGCTACACAGCTACGCATCAGCTCGGCCAAATATCCTCTTGTCTTTTATATTTCTTCAAAATGGTGGGTAAACGCCAGCGCGACAAACCCTATTTAGCACCACAAGCGCCCGTTACATGCAAAATTCGCTAACCGGCGCCCGCAGCACTCTGTAATGGGCCGGCCCATCTAGAAATTTTTCATGAACTTTTTTAGCCCTTGAACTTTTTTTCAAATCGGTGAAATTTTTGAAAAATCGACGATCTTTTTTTGAAATCGATGAACTTTTTTGAAAATCGATGAACATAATTTAAAATTCATGAACTTTTTTTAAAACGGTGAACTATTTTTAAAAATTGATGAACTTTTTTGAAAAACGATGATATTTTTTTGAATTCCGTGAACTTTTTGAAAATTCATGTACATATTTTCAAAAATCGCTGAACTTTATTTCATGATCATTGAATTTTTTTTCGCAAGTCTGAACTTTTTGAATATTCTGTGAACTTTTTTCGATTTTTTAGTAACCAACACATTTTTATGGGCCGGCCCATGAAGAGGGGTGTTGCAGGCGCCCATTCCCCTAGTGGCGCTTGAAGCACCACATAGGAGGTCCCCGCGAGCGCATCCACTCGGTGTAGTCCCTGAGATTCGGCCCGGCTGCGCAGCTGCGTGGCAACCAAGCGAAATCTTCTCTTGCTTTTGTATATCTTTAAAAATGGTGGGTGCACGCCAGTGCAGCCACTAGGTGTAGTCCCCGAGATTCGAGTCGGATGCTCGGTAGCCGGGCAAAATCTTCTTATGTTTTTCTTTGATAACCTTGTCGTGCTGGCTACCAACCGACTTCCTTGATGAAGAGGGGCCCATCCCCAAGGCCGATGCAGCGGAGCTGCACCGCGCGCTCGCAGACATCCAAGGGAAACGTGACGAGGTCGCCAGTGACCGTGATTGGCTCGGGAAGGAGCTCAAGGCTGAGTAGGCAGCGACGGAGCGACAGAATTCCGGCCACATGGTAGACTTGGAGTAGCTCACCGGGGCGCTCTAGAAGCAGGTGGCGACGAAGGAGGACACGTCAAGGGCATCGAATGCAAGCGGGCAGGAGGCATAGGCCCTCCGTGCTGAGGTGGCTCGGTTGGGAGAGGAGCTCCGGAAGGTGGAGGCGGCCAAAACAAAGGCGGAGAAAGAGGCGTCTGACACGCTCAAGCACTTCCCTGAGCTCGACAAGGCTTTCTCCGGTAAGTGTCCTGGCTTTTTCTTGGTTGCGTTCGGTCGGTAGCCGGCGGCTGACGCCGACCATTGCTTTGCTCGTCTTGCAGCTTTCTATTCTGGCTGGTGTAGCTCACTTCCCGAAGATTGAGCCGCGGGCGGAGCAAGCTATCGTGGAGCGCCGGGAGGAACTATGCCGATATGGGGGCGAGGTGGATGAGTGTGTCGGCTGGGCGATGGAGGAGGTGGTCCTTGCCTGCAAGGTCCGGTTGACCCATTGCTACCTCTTGAGCTTGCGTTGGTTTTCCCTTGAAGAGGAAAGTGTGATGTACTGAAGTAGATAAGTATTTCCCTTAGTTTGCTGAGAACCAATGTATCAATCCAGTAGGAGGAACAAGCAAGGCCCCAATCATAGTACCTGCACAAACAATCAAACACTTGCACCCAACGCTATAAAGAGGTTGTCAATCCCTTCAGAGTTATTTGCAAGGATGATATATGATAGAGATAAATATAAAATATTGCGGAAACAAAAGTAAATAAATTGCAGAAAAGTATTTTTGGTTTATAGATCTGAAAATATAATATGGAAAGTAGACCCTGGGCCATATGTTTCACTAGAGTCTTCTCTCATAAAGGAAAATAATATCGTGGGTGGACAAATTACTGTCGAGCAACGGATAAAAAGCAAATAATTATGAAGATATCCAAGGAATGATTATGCATACAGGCATCACGTCCGTGTCAAGTAGACCGAAACGATTCTGCATCTACTACTATTACTCCACACATCGACCGACTCCTGCCTGCATCTAGAGTATTAAGTTCTTGAAGAACAGAGTAACATATTAAGTAAGATGACATGATGTAGAGGGATAAACTCAAGCAATATGATGAAAATCCCATCCTTTTATCCTCGATGGCAACAATACAATACAATACGTGCCTCGCTACCCCTACTATGTCACTGGGTGAGGACACCGCAATATTGAACCCAAAACTAAGCACTTCTCCTATTGCAAGAATTACCAATCTAGTTGGCCAAACCAAACCAATAACTCGAAGAGACTTGCAAAGATATGGAATCATGCATATAAGAATTCAGAAGCGACTCAAATAATATTCATGGGTAATCTAAACATAAACTCACAATTCATTGGATCTCGACAAACACACCGCAAAAGAGTATTACATCGGATAGATCTCCATGAAGATCATGAAGAACATGGTATTGAAGATCAAAGAGAGAGAAGAGGGTGAGCCATGTATACAACACTATAGGTGGAATAGAGTGTGGCGGAGGATGCAAAAAAAAGGAGAAGATAGTCTCACATCAACTAGGCATATCAACATGCTATGGAGATGCCCATCAATAGATATCAATGTGAGTGTGTAGGGATTGCCATGCAACAAATGCACTAGAGCTATAAGTGTATATAAGCTCAAACAGAAAACTAAGTGGTTGCGCAAAAGATGTAATTCCACTAGTTATATGAAAGTGACAAAATATGAGACTCTCTATGAAGAACATGGTGCTACTTTGAAGCACAAGTGTGGAAAAAGATAGCAGCGTTGTCCCTTCTCCCTTTCTTTCATTTCCCCCATTTTTTCTCTTCTTTTGGTGAGCTTCTTTAACCTCTTTTATTTTTTGGTAAAGTCCGGATACTCTCCCAACTTGTGAGGGAATCATAGCTTCCATTATCCTTTTCTCACACGGGACAATGCTCTAATAATGCAAATCATCACACTTTTATTTACTTACAACTTAAAGATCACAACTCGATATTTATAACGAAGTATGACTCTATAAGCAATATGGAAGTGATGGTTCGTGTCATAAAAATGGGATGGTGGTGTCGCATGGCAATATATCTCGGAATACCTATAAAAATGCCATAATAGGTAGATATGGTGGCTGTTTTGAGGAAGGTGGGTTTAATGTGCTGGCGAAAGTCCTGCGGTACTTGAGAGGCTAGCAAAAGGTGGAAGGATGAGAGTGCGTATAATCCATGAACTCAACTTAGTCAGAAAGAACTCACATACTTACTGCAAAGGCCTATTAGTTATCGACGGAAAGTATTAGGCGCATGCTCCTAGGGGAAGGGTTGGTAGAAGTTAACCATCGCGCGATCCCGACCTCCACACAAAGGTTGACAATCATTAAACAAATCATGCTCCGACTTCATCACATAACGGTTCGCCATACGTGCATGCTACATGAATCACAAGCTTTAACACAAGTATGTTTTCTAATTCACAATTACTTACTAGCATGACTCTCGTATTACCATCTTCATATCTCAAAACTATATGCAAGGAATCAAACTTCTCATCATATCCAATGCACTTAATATGAAAGTTTTTATCATATCCCTCTTGGATGCCTATTATATTAGGACTAAATTCATAACCTAAACCAATTACCATGCTGTTTAGAGAACTCTAAAAATAATATAAGTGAGGTATGAGAGTTTAATAATTTATATAAAACACAACACCGCCATGCTCTAAAATATATAAGTGAAGTACTAAAGCAACATTGCCTAGCTCAAAAGATATAGGTGAGGCACAAAGAGTATTCTAATAAACTCACGATTCAGCCTGTGTCTCTCAAAAGAGGTGTGCAGCAAGGATGATTGTGGCAAACTAAAAATTAAAGGCTCATATCATACAAGACGCTCCAACCAAAACACATATCATCTGGTGAATAAAAATATAGCCTCAAGTAAATTTACTGATGGATTGAAGACGAAAGAGGGGATGCCTTCCGGGGCATCCCCAATCTTAGGTTCTTTGGTATCCTAGAATAGGGATTCAGGTGACTTGGGCATCCCCAAGCTTAGGATCTTGCCACTCCTTATTCCATAGTCCATCAAATCTTTACCAAAAACATGAAAACTTCACAACACAAAAGTCAACAGAAAACTCATGAGATCTGTTAGTATAAGAAAAATAAATCACCACTTTAGGTAATGTTGTGAACTCATTCTTTATTTATATTGATGTAATATTTAATGTATTCCAACTTATCCATGGTTCATACCCCCCTATACAACCCATAGATTCATCAAAATAAGCAAACAACACAAAGAAAACAAAATCTGTCAAAAACAGAACAGTCCACAACAATCTGTTTACACTGAATACTTGTGTAACTCTAAAAATTCTGAACAATTAGGAAAAATAAGAAATTTGTAGGCCAATCTTGTGTAAAACATTCAGATCAAAATAACATTCCAGTGAATTTATAAAATTCCTGGACTGAGAGCAAAAGTTTCTATTTTCAGCAAAGTCAATTTTCAAACACCGTAGACCATCCCAAAGATCTTACTTGGATCAAACACTAACTAAAACAAGAAAACCCAATTATTACAGAGGTAATAATGTGTGGAGCACTAAAAAACAGAAGCAAAAACAAAAGCAAAACAAATAAAATTGGGTTGCCTCCCAACAAGCGCTATTGTTTAAGGCCCCTAGCTATGCATAAAACATTAGATCTAGGTATTGTCATATTCGGTATCCAATCCATAGGTAGCTCTGATAATAGATTCATAAGTTAATCTTATTTTATTTGTAGGGAAGTGCTCCATGCCTTTCCTTATTGGAAATTGGAATCTAATATTACCTTCTTTCATGTCAATAATTGCACCAATCGTTCTAAGGAAGGATCCGTTGGAATTATGCCCTAGAGGCAATAATAAATATAGTTATTATTATAATTCCTGTATCAAGATAATCGTTTATTATCCATGCTATAATTTTATTGAATGAAGACTCATTTACATGTGTGGATACATAGACAAAACACTGTCCCTAGCAAGCCTATAGTTGGCTAGCCAGTTGATCAAAGATAGTCAGTGTCTTCTCATTATGAACAAGGTGTTGTTGCTTGATAACTGGATCACGTCATTAGGAGAATCACGTGATGGACTAGACCCAAACTAATAGACGTAGCATGTTGATCGTGTCATTTTGTTGCTACTGTTTTCTGCGTGTCAAGTATTTGTTCCTATGACCATGAGATCATATAACTCACTGACACCGGAGGAATACTTTGTGTGTATCAAACGTCGCAACGTAACTGGGTGACTATAAAGATGCTCTACAGGTATCTCCAAAGGTGTTAGTTGAGTTAGTATGGATCAAGACTGGGATTTGTCACTCCGTGTGACGGAGAGGTATCTCGGGGCCCACTCGGTAATACAACATCACACACAAGCCTTGCAAGCAATGTGACTTAGTGTAAGTTGCGGGATCTTGTATTACGGAACGAGTAAAGAGACTTGCCGGTAAACGAGATTGAAATAGGTATGCGGATACTGACGCTCGAATCTCGGGCAAGTAACATACCGAAGGACAAAGGGAATGACATACGGGATTATATGAATCCTTGGCACTGAGGTTCAAACCATAAGATATTCGTAGAATATGTAGGATCCAATATGGGCATCCAGGTCCCGCTATTGGATATTGACCGAGGAGTCTCTCGGGTCATGTCTACATAGTTCTCGAACCCGCATGGTCTGCACACTTAAGGTTCGTCGTTGTTTTATGCGTATTTGAGTTATATGGTTGGTTACCGAATGTTGTTTGGAGTCCCGGATGAGATCACTGACGTCATGAGGGTTTCCGGAATGGTCCGGAAACGAAGATTGATATATAGGATGACCTCATTTGATTACCGGAAGGTTTTCGGAGTTACCGGGAATGTACCGGGAATGACGAATGGGTTCTGGGAGTTCACCGGGGGGGAAACCCACCCCGGGGAAGCCCATAGGCCTTGAGGGTGGCGCACCAGCCCTTAGTTGGCTGGTGGGACAGCCCAAAAGTGTCCTATGCGCATCGGAAGAAAAATCAAAGAGAAAGAAAAAAAAAGGAGGAGGTGGGAAGGGAAGGAAGGACTCCCACCCACCAAACCAAGTCCAACTCTGTTTGGGGGGGGGGGAGACCTTCCCCCCTTGGCTCGGCCGACCCCCTTGGGGCTCCTTGAGCACCAAGGCAAGGCCCCCCCTCTCCCACCTATATATACGGAGGTTTTAGGGCTGATTTGAGACGACTTTTCCACGGCAGCCTGACCACATACCTCCATGGTTTTTCCTCTAGATCGCGTTTCTGCGGAGCTCGGGCGGAGCTCTGCTGAGACGAGATCATCACCAACCTCCGGAGCGCCGTCACGCTGCCGGAGAACTCTTCTACCTCTCCGTCTCTCTTGCTGGATCAAGAAGGCCGAGATCATCGTCGAGCTGTACGTGTGCTGAACGCGGAGGTGCCGTCCGTTCGGCAGTAGATTGTGGGACTGATCGCGGGATAGTTCGCGGGGCGGATCGAGGGACGTGAGGACGTTCCACTACATCAACCGCGTTCACTAACGCTTCTGCTGTACGGTCTACAAGGGTACGTAGATCACTCATCTCCTCTCGTAGATGGACATCACTATGATAGGTCTTCGTGCGCGTAGGAAATTTTTTGTTTCCCATGCGACGTTCCCCAACAGTGGCATCATGAGCTAGGTTCATGCGTAGATGTCTTCTCGAGTAGAACACAAAAGTTTTTGTGGGCGGTGATGTGCGTTTTGCTGCCCTCCTTAGTCTTTTCTTGATTCCGCGGTATTGTTGGATTGAAGCGGCTTGGACCGACATTACTCGTACGCTTACGAGAGACTGGTTTCATCGCTACGAGTAACCCCGTTGCTCAAAGATGACTCGCAAGTGTCGGTTTCTCCAACTTTAGTTGAATCGGATTTGACAGAGGAGGTCCTTGGATGAGGTTAAATAGCAACTCATATATCTCTGTTGTGGTGTTTGCGTAAGTAAGATGCGATCCTACTAGATACCCATGGTCACCACGTAAAACATGCAACAACAAAATTAGAGGACGTCTAACTTGGTTTTGCAGGGTATTCTTGTGATGTGATATGGCCAACGATGTGATGTGATATATTGGATGTATGAGATGATCATGTTGTAATAGATAATATCGACTTGCACGTCGATGGTACGGCAACCGGCAGGAGCCATAGGGTTGTCTTTAAACTAACGTTTGTGCTTGCAGATGCGTTTACTATTTTGCTAGGATGTAGCTTTAGTAGTAATAGCATGAGTAGCACGACAACCCCGATGGCGACACGTTGATGGAGATCATGGTGTGGCGCTGGTGACAAGAAGATCGTGCTGGTGCTTTGGTGATGGAGATCAAGAAGCACGTGATGATGGCCATATCATGTCACTTATGAATTGCATGCGATGTTAATCCTTTTATGCACCTTATTTTGCTTAGAACGACGGTAGCATTATGAGGTGATCTCTCACTAAAATTTCAAGACGAAATTGTGTTCTCCCCGACTGTGCACCGTTGCTACAGTTCGTCGTTTCGAGACACCACGTGATGATCGGGTGTGATAGACTCAACGTTCACATACAACGGGTGCAAAACAGTTGCGCACGCGGAACACTCGGGTTAAGCTTGACGAGCCTAGCATGTGCAGACATGGCCTCGGAACACATGAGACCGAAAGGTCGATCATGAATCATATAGATGATATGATTAGCATGGGGATGCTTACCACTGAAACTATACTCAACTCACGTGATGATCGGACTTGAGCTAGTGTAAGTGAATCATGAACCACTCAAATGAATAGAGAGATGTATTTTTTGAGTGGGAGTTTAGCGAATAATTTGATGAAGTTAAAACTCTAATTATCTTGAACATAGTCTATGTCCACTTTGAATATATTTGTGTTGTAGATCATGGCTCACGCGACAGTCACCCTGAATTTTAATACGTTCCTAGAGAAAGCTAAGTTGAAAGATGATGGAAGCAACTTTGTAGACTGGGCTCGTAATCTTAAGATAATCTTACAAGCTGGGAAGAAGGATTATGTCCTTAATGCTGCGCTAGGAGATGAACCACCCGCTACGGCTGATCAGGATGTTAAGAACACTTGGTTAGCACGTAAGGAGGACTACTCAGTAGTTCAATGTGCAGTCTTGTATGGCTTAGAACCGGGACTTCAACGTCGCTTTGAGCATCATGGAGCATCTGAGATGTTCCAGGAGTTGAAGTTTATCTTTCAGAAGAACGTCCGGATCGAGAGGTATGAGACCTCCGATAAATTCTATGCTTGCAAGATGGAGGAAAACTCGTCTGTCAGTGAACATGTGCTCAAAATGTCTGGGTACTCAAACCGTCTAGCTGAGCTGAGGATTGAACTCCCGCAAGAGGCTATCACTGACAGAATCCTTCAATCACTGCCGCCAAGCTATAAAGGCTTTGTGTTGAACTACAACATGCAAGGGATGAACAAGTCTCCCGGCGAGTTGTTTGCGATGCTGAAAGTCGTAGAGTCTGAACTCCGTAAAGAGCATCAAGTGTTGATGGTGAATAAGACCACTAGTTTCAAGAGAAACGGCAAAGGCAAGAAGGGTAATTCAAAGAAGAGCGGCAAGCCTGTTGCCAATCCGACGAAGAAACCCAAAGCTGGACCTAAGCTTGAAACGGAGTGTTACTATTGCAAGGGTATGGGTCACTGGAAGCGCAATTGCCCCAAGTATCTGGCAGATAAGAAGGCGGCCAAAGAAAAATCAGGTATATTTGATATACAAGTTATTGATGTGTACTTAACCGGCTCTCGTAGTAGTGCCTGGGTATTCGATACCGGTTCTGTTGCTCATATTTGCAACTCGAAACAGGAACTGCGTAATAGATGAAGGCTGGCGAAAGATGAAGTGACGATGCGCGTAGGAAATGGTTCCAAGGTTGATGCAATCGCCGTCGGCACAGTTTCACTTCAGTTACCATCAGGATTAGTTATGAACTTAAATCATTGTTATTTAGTGCCTGCGTTGAGCATGAATATTATATCTGAATCTTGTTTATTGCGAGACGGTTACTCTTTTAAGTCAGAGAATAATGGTTGTTCTATTTCTATGAGTAACATCTTTTATGGTCATGCACCCAATGTGAGAGGATTGTTCATATTGAATCTTGATAGCGATACACACATACATAACATTGAGACCAAAAGAGTTAGAGTTAACAATGATAGCGCCATATTTTTGTGGCACTGCCGCTTAGGTCATATTGGTGTAAAGCGCATGAAGAAACTCCATGCTGATGGACTTTTGGAGTCACTTGACTTTGATTCACTTGACACGTGCGACCCATGCCTCATGGGCAAGATGAATAAGACTCCGTTCTCCGGAACAATGGAGCGTGCAAGTGACTTGTTGGAAATCGTACATACCGATGTGTGTGGTCCGATGAGCGTGGAGGCACGCGGCAGATATCGTTATTTTCTCACCTTCACTGACGATTTGAGTAGATATGGTTATGTCTACTTGATGAAGCACAAGTCTGAAACATTTGAAAAGTTCAAGCAATTTCAGAGTGAAGTTGAAAATCATTGTAACAAGAAGATCAAGTTCCTACGGTCTGATCGTGGGGGTGAATATCTGAGTTTCGAGTTTGGTGCTCACTTAAGACAATGTGGAATTGTTTCATAGTTGACACCGCCTGGAACACCACAGCGTAATGGTGTGTCCGAACATCGTAATCGTACTTTATTAGAGATGGTGCGATCTATGATGTCTCTTACCGATTTGCCGTTATCGTTTTGGGGTTATGCATTAGAAACAACTGCATTCACTTTAAATAGGGCACCATCAAAATCCATTGAGACGACACCATATGAACTATGGTATGGCAAAAGGCCAAAGTTGTCGTTTCTTAAAATTTGTGGATGTGATGCTTATTTTTAAAAAAGCTTCAGCCTGAAAAGCTGGAACCCAAAGCGGAAAAGTGCGTCTTCATAGGTTAACCAAAAGAGACAGTTGGGTACACCTTCTATCTCAAATCCGAGGGCAAAGTGTTTGTTGCTAAAAACGGAGCTTTTCTCAAGAAGGAGTTTCTCTCGAGAGAATTGAGTGGGAGGAAGATAGAACTTGACGAGGTTGTCGAACCTCTCATCCCTCTGGATGGTGGCGCAGGGCAAGGGGAAACCTCTGTCGTTGCGATGCTGGCTGAGGAGGAAGTTAATGATGGTGATCATGAAACTCCGGTTCAAGTTTCTGTCGAACCACGCAGGTCGACGAGACCATGTGCTGCTCCAGAGTGGTACGGTAATCCCGTCTTATCAATCATGTTGTTGGACAACAATGAACCTGCAAATTATGAAGAAGCAATGGTGGGCCGAGATTCCAAAAAATGGCTAGAAGCCATGAAGTCCGAGATAGGATCCATGTATGAGAACAAAGTGTGGACTTTGGAGGTACTGCCTGAGGGCCGCAAGGCTATTCAGAACAAATGGATATTTAAGAGGAAGACGGGCGCTGACGGCAATGTGACCGTTTATAAAGCTTGACTTGTGGCAAAGGGTTTTTCACAAGTTCAAGGAGTTGACTACGATGAGACATTCTCACCCGTAGCGATGCTTAAGTCCGTCAGAATCATGTTAGCAATAGCTGCATTTCTCGATTATGAAATCTGGCAGATGGATGTCAAAACGGCGTTCCTTAACGGTTTCCTTAAGGAAGAATTGTATATGATGCAACCCGAAGGTTTTGTCGATCCTAAGAATGCTAACAAGGTGTGCAAGCTCCAGCGATCCATTTATGGACTGGTGCAAGCATCTCGGAGTTGGAACAAATGCTTTGATGAGGTGATCAAAGCATTTTGGTTTATACAAGTGGTTGGAGAATCTTGTATTTACAAGAAAGTGAGTGGGAGCTCTGTGGCGTTTCTAATATTATATGTGGATGACATATTGCTGATTGGAAACAACGTGGAGTTTTTGGAGAGCATAAAGTATTACTTGAATAAAAGTTTCTCTATGAAGGACCTAGGAGAAGCTGCTTACATTCTAGGCATTAAGATCTATAGGGATAGATCAAAACGCCTGATAGGACTTTCACAAAGCACATACCTTGATAAAGTTTTGAAGAGGTTCAAAATGGAACAGTCCAAGAAAGGGTTCTTGCCAGTTTTACAAGGTACGAGATTGAGTAAGACTCAGTGCCCAGCAACTGATGAAGATAGAGAGCATATGCGCTCCGTCCCCTATGCTTCAGCCATAGGTTCTATCATGTATGCAATGCTGTGCACTAGACCAGATGTTAGCCTGGCCATAAGTATGGCAGGTAGGTTCCAGAGTAATCCAGGAGTGGATTACTGGACGGCGGTCAAGAATATCCCGAAGTACCTGAAAAGGACTAAGGAGATGTTTGTCGTATATGGAGGTGACGAAGAGCTCGCCGTAAAAGGTTACGTCGATGCAAGCTTTGACACAGATCCGGACGACTCTAAGTCGCAAACCGGATACGTATTTATTCTTAATGGGGGTGCGGTAAGCTGGTGCAGTTCCAAGAAAAGCGTCGTAGCAGATTGTACATGTGAAGCGGAGTACATGGCTGCCTCGGAGGCGGCTAAGGAGGGTGTCTGGATGAAGCAATTCATGACGGATCTTGGAGTGGTGCCAAGTGCACTGAATCCAATAACCTTGTTCTGTGACAACACGGGTGCCATTGCCTTAGCAAAGGAACCACGGTTTCACAAGAAGTCCAGACACATCAAACGACGCTTCAACCTCATCCGCGACTACGTCAAAGGGGAGGACGTGAATATATGCAAAGTGAACACGGATCTGAATGTAGCAGACCCGCTGACTAAACCTCTTCCACGGGCTAAGCATGATCAACACCAGAACTGTATGGGTGTTAGATTTATTACAATGTAATACGCATGATGATGTGAGGACTAGATTATTGACTCTAGTGCAAGTGGGAGACTGTTGGAATTATGCCCTAGAGGCAATAATAAATATAGTTATTATTATAATTCCTGTATCAAGATAATCGTTTATGATCCATGCTATAATTGTATTGAATGAAGACTCATTTACATGTGTGGATACATAGACAAAACACTGTCCCTAGCAAGCCTCTAGTTGGCTAGCTAGTTGATCAAAGATAGTCAGTGTCTTCTGATTATGAACAAGGTGTTGTTGCTTGATAACTGGATCACGTCATTAGGAGAATCACGTGATGGACTAGACCCAAACTAATAGACGTAGCATGTTGATCGTGTCATTTTGTTGCTACCGTTTTCTGCGTGTCAAGTATTTGTTCCTATGACCATGAGATCATATAACTCACTGACACCGGAGGAATACTTTGTGTGTATCAAACGCCGCAACGTAACTGGGTGACTATAAAGATTCTCTACAGGTATCTCCGAAGGTGTTAGTTGAGCTAGTATGGATCAAGACTGGGATTTGTCACTCCGTGTGACGGAGAGGTATCTCGGGGCCCACTCGGTAATACAACATCACACACAAGCCTTGCAAGCAATGTGACTTAGTGTAAGTTGCGGGATCTTGTATTACGGAACGAGTAAAGAGACTTGCCAGTAAACGAGATTGAAATAGGTATGCGGATACTGACGATCGAATCTCGGGCAAGTAACATACCGAAGGACAAAGGGAATGACATACGGGATTATATGAATCCTTGGCACTGAGGTTCAAACCATAAGATCTTCGTAGAATATGTAGGATCCAATATGGGCATCCAGGTCCCGCTATTGGATATTGACCGAGGAGTCTCTCGGGTCATGTCTACATAGTTCTCGAACCCGCAGGGTCTGCACACTTAAGGTTCGTCGTTGTTTTATGCGTATTTGAGTTATATGGTTGGTTACCGAATGTTGTTTGGAGTCCCGGATGAGATCACTGACGTCACGAGGGTTTCCGGAATGGTCCAGAAACGAAGATTGATATATAGGATGACCTCATTTGATTACCGGAAGGTTTTTGGAGTTACCGGGAATGTACCGGGAATGACGAATGGGTTCCGGGAGTTCACCGGGGGGGGGGGGGCAACCCACCCCGGGGAAGCCCATAGGCCTTGAGGGTGGCGCACCAGCCCTTGGTGGGCTGGTGGGACAGTCCAAAAGGGCCCTATGCGCATTGGAAGAAAAATCAAAGGGAGAGAAAAAAAAGGAGGAGGTGGGAAGGGAAGGAAGGACTCCCACCCACCAAACCAAGTCCAACCTGGTTTGGTTGGGGGAGACCTTCCCCCCTTGGCTCGGCCGACCCCCTTGGGGCTCCTTGAGCCCTAAGGCAAGGACCCCCTCTCCCACCTATATATACAGAGGTTTTAGGGCTGATTTGAGATGACTTTTCCACGGCAGCCCGACCACATACCTCCACGGTTTTTCCTCTAGATCGCGTTTCTGCGGAGCTCGGGCGGAGCCCTGCTGAGACGAGATCATCACCAACCTCCGGAGCGCCGTCACGCTGCCGGAGAACTCTTCTACCTCTCGTCTCCCTTGCTGGATCAAGAAGGCCGAGATCATCGTCGAGCTGTACGTGTGTTGAACGCGGAGGTGCCGTCCGTTCGGCACTAGATCGTGGGACTGATCGCGGGATAGTTCGCGGGGCGGATCGAGGGATGTGAGGACGTTCGACTACATCAACCGCGTTCACTAACGTTTCTGCTGTACGGTCTACAAGGGTACGTAGATCACTCATCCCTTCTCGTAGATGGACATCACCATGATAGGTCTTCGTGCGCGTAGGAAATTTTTTGTTTCCCATGCGACGTTCCCCAACAGGATCTACCAAGAATAATAGAACATGTAGGATTGCAATTTATATCAAGAACAATGTAATCTATGGGCACATAATTCCTATTTGCAACAATAAGAACATCATTAATCCTCCCCGCAGGTTTCTTAATTGTATAATCCAGGTGATGCAAATTTAAAGAACAATCATCAAATTCACGAAATCCTACCACATCACATAAAGTTTTTGGAATCGTGGAAACACTAGCACCCAAATCACACAAAGCATGGCACTCATAATCTTTAATTTTAATCTTAATTGTAGGTTCCCACTCATCATAAAGCTTTCTAGGTATAGAAACTTCCAACTGAAGTTTTTCTTCAAAATATTTCATCATGGCATCCACAATATGTTTAGTAAAAGCTTTATATTGACTATAAGCATGCAGAGAATTCAACATGGATTGCAGCAAGGAAACACAATAAATCAAATAGAAGCTATCATAATTAAAATCCTTGAAATCTGAAAGAGTTGGCTCATTGCTATTTAAAGTTTTGACCTCTCCCATCCCACTTTTATCAATCTTATCATTAAGACATATAAACTCCGAATGATTGGGACACCTCTTAACTAAAGTTGACTCATATCGAGTTCCATATTTTTCATGATTTATACTATAAAACAAAGATTCAATAGGTGTCACAGAAATCATTTTAAGATCTTCATTAATATTATCACGAGAAAACACTTTTTCAAGCCATTCACGCTTAGCACGTGTTCTAGCGGTTCTTTCCTTACACTCATCAATAGAAATTCTAATAGATTTTAAAGACTCATTAATATCATGCTTGGGCGGAATAGATCTAATTTTCAAAGAATCAATCTCAAGAGAAATTCTATCAACGTTCCTAGCCAAATCATCAATCTTGAGCAATTTTTCTTCAATCATAGCATTGAAACCTTTTTGAGAGCTAATGAATTCTTTAATATTATTCTCAAGATCATATGGCATCTTATTATAATTTCCATAAGAATTGTTGTCGGAATTATCATAATTATTAGAGGAATTACTAGGAAACGACCTGGGATTGAAATTACCTCTATACTCGTTATTGCCAAAATTGTTCCTACCAACAAAATTAACATCCATAGATTCATTATTGTTTCCAATCAAAGAAGACAAAGACATATAATTGGGATCAATAGGAGCATTCTTACTAGCAAATAATTTCATCAATTCATCCATCTTTCCACTCAAACTATTTACTTCTTCCATAGCATGCACTTTTTAATAGTTGGAGATCTTTCGGTATGCCATTGGGAGTAATTTGACATTATATTATCTAGGAGTTTAGTAGCTTCTCCTAATGTGATTTCCATAAAGTTACCACGTGCGACAAAATCTAAAAGATTTCTAGAAGGAAAATTCAAGCCCGCATAAATTTTTTGTATAATCATCCATAAACTCAAACGATGCGCGGGGTAATTCCTAATCATTAGTTTCATCCTCTCCAAAGATTGTGCAACATGCTCGTGATCACGTTGCTTAAAATTCATTATATTGTTCCTAAGGGAGATAATCTTAGAGGGCAGAAAGTACTTGGAAATAAAAGCATCTTTACACTTATTCCATGAATCAATACTATTTTTAGGTAAAGATGAAAACCAAGTTTCCGCACGATCTCGTAGTGAGAAAGGAAATAGCTTCAATTTAACAATTTCATTTTCCACATCTTTCTTCTTTTGCATATCACAGAACTCAAAGAAAGTAATTAGATGGGATGTGACATCTTCATTAGAAAGGCCAGACAATTGTTCTTTCATAACCAGATTGAGCAAAGAGGCATTAATTTCACAAGATTCCGCACTAGTGGTAGGAGAATCGGAGTACTAATAAAATCATTATTATTAATAGTGCAAAAGTCACATAACTTGGTATTCTCTTGAGCCATCGTGGCAAAGCAAGCAATATAGCACACAAGCAAGCAAACAAAAAGACGAACGGAAAAAGGGTGAATAAAAGGACAAATCTTTTTGGTATTTTCTTAAAATAGTTTTAGAAGTGGGGGAGAGGAAAACTAGTGGCAAATGGAAAATAAAGTGAATGCATGATATGAGTTTGTGATGGGTACTTGGTAGGCATAATCTTGCTATGTATCCTCCCTGGAAGGGTGCCAGAAATCATTCTAGCTACCTCTTGAGCTTGCGTTGGTTTTCCCTTGAAGAGGAAAGGGTGATGCATCGAAGTAGATAAGTATTTCCCTCAGTTTGTTGAGAACCAAGGTATCAATCCAGTAGGAGGAACAAGCAAGGCCCCAATCATAGTACCCGCACAAACAATCAAACACTTGCACCCAACGCTATAAAGGGGTTATCAATCCCTTCACAGTTATTTGCAAGGATGAGATCTGATAGAGATAGATATAAAATATTGCGGAAAAATAAGTAAATAAATTGCAGCGAAGTATTTTAGGTATTTTTGGTTTATAGATCTGAAAATATAATATGGAAAATAGACCCGGGGGCCATAGGTTTCACTAGAGGCTTCTCTCATAAAGGAAAATAATACGTGGGTGAACAAATTACTGTCGAGCAACTGATAGAAAAGATAATAATTATGAAGATATCCAAGGCAATGATTATGCATATAGGCATCACGTCCGTGTCAAGTAGACCGAAATGATTCTGCATCTACTACTATTATTCCAAACATCGACCGACTCCTGCGAGCATCTAGAGTATTAAATTCATGGAGAACAGAGTAACGCATTAAGTAAGATGACATGATGTCGAGTGATAAAATCAAGCAATATGATGAAAACCTGCTATGGTAACAAAAGTCCTTCCTTGGCGCTAGGAATTCTTCTTGCTACTTCTCTTGTTCGCATAGGTTTTTCCCTTGAAGAGGAAAGGGTGATGCAGCACAGGAGCAGCAAGTATTTCCCTCAGTTTGAGAAACAAGGTATCAATCCAGAAGGAGGGTCCCATCAAGTCTAGAGTACCTGCGAAAACACAAACAAGCTTGCACCCAACGCTTCAAAGGGGTTGTCAATCCCTTCAAGATTGTTTGCAAAGTGAGATCTGAAGGCGGAAAGTGCAACAAAGTAAAAAGTGTAAGGCCGAAAATATAGTGTGGAGTAGACCCGGGGGCCATAGTGTTCACTAGAGGCTTCTCTCAAAATAGCAAATATCATGGTGGGTGAACAAATTACTGTCGAACAATTGATAGAACCGCGCAAATTCATGACAATATCTAAGGCAATGATCATACATATAGGCATCACGTCCGAGACAAGTAGACCGATACTTTCTGCATCTACTACTATTACTCCACACATCGACTGGTATCCAGCATGCATCTAGTGTATTGAGTTCATGACGAACAGAGTAACGCCTTAAGCAAGATGACATGATGTAGAGGGATAATCTCAAACCAATGATGAAAACCACATCTTTTTACCCTTGATGGCAACAACATGATGCGTGCTTCGCTACACCTTCTATCACTGGGTGAGGTCACCGCACGGTATGAACCCAAAACCAAGCACTTCTCCCATTGCAAGAATCATAGATCTAGTTGGCCAGACAAAACCCAAAACTCGAAGAGAATTACAAGGATATGAAATCATGCATAAGAGAGATCAGAAGAAACTAAAATAATATTCATAGATAATCTGATCATAAATCCACAATTCATCGGATCACGACACACCGTAAAAGAAGATTACATCGGATAGATCTCCATGAAGATCATGGAGAACTTTGTATTGAAGATCCAAGAGAGAGAAGAAGCCATCTAGTTACTAGCTATGGACCCGTAGGTCTATGGTGAACTACTCACGCATCATCGGAGAGGTCATGGTGTTGATGAAGAAGCCCTCCGTGTCCGAATCCCCCTCCGGCAGGGCACCAGAACGTGCCCCAGATGGGATCTTGCGGAGACAGAAGCTTGCGCCGGCAGAAAAGTACTTTCGACGATCTCCTGTTTTTTTGTGGAATTTTTGGGGATATATAGGCGCAAAACCTAGGGCAGAGGGCGCCCAGGGGGCCCACAAGCGTGTGGGCCGCGGCCTCCCCCTGGCCGTGGGGTGGGGGCTTGTGGGACCCCTGAGGCTCCCCTGCCTTGGCTCTCAAGCTTCCTGATCTTCTTCCGTTACGCAAAAAATCTTTTCGGGGATTTTCTTCCGTTTGGAATCTGTTTCAAAATCTCCTCTGAAAGGGGTCAAAAAACATGGAAAAAACAGGAACTGGCACTTGGCACTGAGTTAATAATTTAGTCCCAAAAAATATATAAAAGGCATGCAAAACATCCAAAGTTTGACAAGATAATAGCATGAAACCATCAAAAATTATAGATACGTTGGAGAAGTATCAAAACCCCATCTTTTTATCCTCGATGGCAATAATACAATACATGCCTCGCTAACCCTACTATGTCACTCGGTGAGGACACCACAAGATTAAACCCAAAACTAAGCACTTCTCCCATTGCAAGAATTACCAATCTAGCTGGCCAAACCAAACCAATAACTCGAAGAGACTTGTAAAGATATGAAATCATGCATATAAGAATTCATAAGAGACTCAAATAATATTCATGGATAATCTGAACGTAAACTCAAAATTCATCGTATCTCGACAAACACACCGCAAAAGAGCATTACATTGGATAGATCTCCATGAAGATCATGAAGAACATGGTATTGAAGATCAAAGAGATAGAAGAAGCCATCTAGCTACTAGCTATGGACCCGTAGGTGTGTGGTGAACTATTCACACATCATCGGAGGGGCAATGGAGTTGATGTAGATGCCCTCCATGATCAATTCCCTCTCCGGTAGATTACCGAACAAGGCTACCAGATTGGATCTCATGGGAACAGAGGCTCCCGACGGCGTAAAAGTATTTTCGTGGCTCCCTTCTGGCGATACAGGAATATTTGGGAATTTATAGGCCAAAGAATAGGGTTAGGAGATCTGCAGGGGACCCACAAGCCAGGGGGTGCAACCACCCCCCTAGGACACATCGTGTAGGCTTGTGGCCTCCTAGTAGAGGCCCTGCCCCCTACTCCAAGTGTGATGTGTTTCTTCTGGTCCAAGAAAAATCAACCCGGATATTTTATTCCGTTTGGACTCAGTTTAATATTCCATATTAGCAATACTTAAAAAAGTGGAAAAAAAGAAACTCGCACTAGGCTCTAGATTAATAGGTTAGTCCCAGAAATAATATAAAATAGCATATAAATGCATATAAAACATCCAAAATAGATAATATGAGAGCATGGAACAATAAAAAATTATAGATACGTTGGAGACATATCACCCATACACAAGTGGTCCTCGGGTGGCTCCGAACGGCGGGCGAGAGCATCATCAAGGCTCTCTCGCCTGGCCGGTCGGCGGAGATTCCCGCTAGCCAGGTGGCCAGGTGGCTTGAGAATGTTGTGGGGGCGATTTGATGCGTGGAGGTCGTGTGCGGCGCAGAGCGGCGCCCAGATTGCTTTATCCTTTGCCCTCTCCTCATATACATGCATCAATCAAGGCCAACTAGACACCATGCTGGCAAAGGCGCTGAGCAACTTGGTGCGGCATGGCGAGGCCATCTTCCTTCGGGCCAACGAGCACGCCATCTATGCGTCGTTGGACGTGTATTTCCTAGATCTAGGGGAGGACGGTGCGCCCATCCCGATAGACGATTTTGGCATCCCGCTTGGTTACACCGACGAGGAGGTCGGATCCAGCTCGGGGGAGCCTTCTACTGACGACATGGTGGGCGAGGCGGGCACCGAAGGGGCGGTTGCATCCTCTATGGGAATGGCAGGGCCGTCGGCTGGCGATGCAGAAGCAAGCCAGAAGACCCCGTCGGCTGGCGACACGGAGGAGAGCCAAAAGACTCCGCCGACTAGCGACTGGGTGGCGAGCCAGAAGACCCCGCCAGAGGAGGGCTCAGCTGCGGGACAGGCACCCGTGCCAGCTCACGATGCAGACGTGGATCAGCAGCCGCCACCATTTGTGTAGGGATTTTTATTTCCTGCTCTTTTTTGCTTTGAAATTTGAAATGAACAAGTCCAGCCACTCAGGGTGTAAGGTTATTGTAATGCACTCTCGGTCTTGTTCTGCTATCTTTATTTAAGCGTTTATAATTATCACACTTGTTGGTTGCGGTGTGCCAACCCGTTTGGCACTTTCCCTTGCGTTAGTCATTTTCCCCATCCGCCCGCTCCCTTTGCCTTTGTTCCTGTCGACCATACAACCGGGTTGTGGTCTATGGCCAGACAAGGAGTGGGTTGCGGGAGGGCAGGGGTATGTTACTTATAATTTCTGCAAGTTAGGATTGGAGTGGACCACTTAGCGCGGTTGGACCCAGCCCGCCCCTTGTCATTTTTCCTATCCACCCCGCCCCTTTCCTTGAGCTCCCGTAGGCCGGACTGCCAGGTTGTGGTGTGTAGCCAGGCAGGGGTTAGACCGTGGGTGAGGGGTTGTAGTACTTGGCGGGTCCTAGGAGGATTTGAGTGGGCCGACGAGTCGCCGAGCCGGTTGGCTAGTCGGGGAACAACCGATAGAAAGATGATAACTTTGCCATAGATAGGATCAGAAAGGCACTCACCGAGACCTGCTCAGGGGTGCTAGTTGTTCACTAATTTGCACAAAAGGTGGCGATACATACATACACTTGGTTCAACTATAAAGCGGGCGGAGGAGCTCTGTGTTCCACGGGCGCTCCGTTTTGGAGCCGGAGGCATCCCTCTCGTTCTTTCTGACCTTGCGTGCGTCGATTAGGTAGTACACGTTGTTGCTCAGTGCCTTGCTGGCAATAAACATGCCCTCCCATGGGGCGGATAGCTTGTGCTGGCCGGCTGTACGTCGAATCAGTTGGAGCACCAGGTCGCACTCTCGGAATGAGAGGGGCTTGACCCACCAGCTGTGATAGCGGCACATGCCCTGTTGGTAGATGGATGATATGGACATCGCCAGCTCGCGTGCCTCCTCGAGGAGGTCAGCACCTTCTTCTCGCGCTTCTTTTGCGCCAGCCTCTGCGTAGAGGGTGACTTGCAGCGAGTCGAAATCGATTTCTGTGGGGATGATTGCCTCCGCCCCATACACTAGGAAGAAGGGGGTGAAGTCGGTCGACCGGTTGGGCATGGTCCATAGGCTCCATATCACAGCCGGCAGCTCCTCGACCCAAACGCCGGCCGAGCGCTCCACATCTCGACCGGCTGCGGTTTCAGGCCGGCCAGGTTTAGGCCGTTGGCCCACTCCACCCAGCCATTCGACTGTGGGTGGGACACGGACGCGACGTCCAGCCGGATTCCGTGCACATCGTAGTAGCGAACGAACGCGTCCTTGGCAATGTTGGTGCCGTTGTCGGCGATGATGCTGTTTGGCTCGCCATAGTAGACGGTGATGTCCTTGATGAATGTGACGATCTTCGGGTCATCGAGCTTCTTGATCGGCTTGGACTTGATCCACTTCGTGTACTTGTCGACGGCCACCAGGAGATGCATCATGCCGCCCCGGGCGGTCATGAATGGACCCATGCTACGGCGGGAGGAATCCCCGGCGGCCTCTTGATATTGCGTTGGTTTTTCCCTTGAAGAGGAAAGGGTGATGCAGCACAGGAGCAGTAAGTATTTCCCTCAGTTTGAGAACCAAGGTATCAATCCAGTAGGAGAATCAAGCCAAGTGTCTAGAGTACCTGCGCAAACACAAACGAGCTTGCAACCAACGCTATAAAGGGGTTGTCAATCCCTTCAAGATTGATTGCAAAGTGAGATCTGAAGGCGGAAAGTGCAACGAAGTAAAACTGAAAGGCTGAAAATATGGTGTGGAGTAGGCCCGGGGGCCATAGTGTTCACTAGAGGCTTCCTCAAAATAGCAAATATTACGGTGGGTGAACAAATTACTGTCGAGCAATTGATAGAACTGCGCAAAGTCATGACGATATCTAAGGCAATGACCATACATATAGGCATCACGTCCGAGACAAGTAGACTGATACATTCTGCATCTACTACTATTACTCCACACATCGACCGCTATCCAACATGCATCTAGTGTATTGAGTTCATGACGAACAGAGTAACGCCTTAAGCAAGATGACATGATGTAGAGGGATAAACTCAAACCAATGGTGTAAACCCCATCTTTTTACCCTTGATGGCAACAACATGATGCGTGCCTCGCTACCCCTTCTGTCACTTTGTGAGGTCACCACACGGTATGAACCCAAAACCAAGCACTTCTCCCATTGCAAGAATCATAGATCAAGTTGGCCTAACAAAAACCACAACTGGAAGAGAATTACAAGGATATTAAATCATGCATATAGGAGATCAGAAGAAACTCAAATAAGATTCATAGATAATCTGATCATAAATCCACAATTCATCGCATCTCGACAAACACACCGCAAAAGAAGATTACATCGGATAGATCTCCATGAAGGTCATGGAGAACTTTGTATTGAAGATCCAAGAGAGAGAGAGGAAGCCATCTAGCTACTATCTATGGACCTGTAGGTCTATGGTGAACTACTCACGCATCATCAGAGAGGTCATGGTGTTGATGAAGAAGCCCTCCGTATCCGAATCCCCCTCCGGCAGGGCACCAGAATGTGCCCCAGATGCGATCTTGCGGAGACAGAAGCTTGCGGCGGCGGAAAAGTATTTTCGTGGATCTCTCACGCAGTTTTGGATTTTTCCTGAATTTATAGGTGGAAGAGGTAGGGCAGACGAGCCACAGGGGGCGCACAATCCTGGTAGGCGTGGGCCCCCCTGGCTGCGCCTAGGGGGCTTGTGGGGTCCCCTTGGGGCCTCTTCCTTGGTTCTCAAGTCCCGTGCGTATCTTCTGTTCTGGAAAAATCTTTTCGGAAGTTTTATTCCGTTTGGACACCGTTTAAAATCCTCCTCTGAAAAGGATCAAAAACACGGAAAAACACGAACTGGCACTTGGCACTGAGTTAATAAGTTAGTCCCAAAAAGATATAAAAGGCATAAAAAACATCCAAAGTTTGACAAGATAATAGCATGGAACCATAAAAAATTATAGATAAGTTGGAGACGTATCGAGCATCCCCAAGCTTAACTCGTGCTTGTCCTCGAGTAGGGAAGTGATAAAGACTGAATTTTTGATGTGGAATGCTACCTAGCATAGTTGTCCTTTGGAACTTATTTCATGTGACATGAATGTTCAGATCCGTACGATTCAAAAAAATAGTTTTCTATTGACATGAAAACAATAATACTTCAAGCAAACTAGCAAGGTAATCATGAACTTTCGAAATAACAAGGCCAAAGAAAGTTATCCCTACAAAATCATATAGTCTGCCTATGCTCCATCATCCCCACACAACTAATTTGAATCATGCACAACCCCGGTATTGGCCAAGTAATTGTTTTCGCACTCTTACTTTCTCAAACCTTTTTCAACTCTCACGCAATACATGAGCGTGAGCCATGGATATAGCACTATGGTGGAATAGAGTGTGGTGGAGGTTGTGAGACAAATAGGAGGAGATGGTCACATTGACTCTGCGTATCAAAGGGCTATGGAGATGCCCATTAATAGATATCAATGTGAATGAGTAGGGATTGCCATACAAAGGATGCACTAGAGCTATAAGTATGTGAAAGCTCAAAAGGAGAACTAGTGGGTGTGCATCCAATTTGCTTGCTCACGAAGACCTAGGGCAATTTTGAGGAACCCATCATTGGAATATACAAGCCAAGTTATATAATGAAAATTCCCACTAGCATATGGTGGTGAACAAACAAGAGGCTCTCAATCATGAAGAACATGGTGCTATCATGAAGCAGAATTGTGGAAAGAGATAGTAGCATTTTTTATGTGGGCAACTTTGGCCTCTTTTTTTATTTTTATTTTATGTGGGCAACTTTGGCCTCTTTTTTTTATTTCCTCACATGGGACAATGCGCTAATAATGATGATCATCACACTTTTATTTACTCACAGCTCAAAGCTTAGAATGATGATGACTCTATAGGAAATGCCTCCGACAGTGTACCGGGATGTGCAACAATCTAGCTTGGCGTATGACGTTGAAACATCTCGCTAGCTATCTTACGATCATGCAATGGCAATATGATAGTGACGACACAAGTCATGAGACGGAACGGTGGGATTTGCATGGCAATATATCTTGGAATGGCTATGAAAATGCCATAGTAGATAAGTATGGTGGCTGTTCTGAGGAAGGCATATTGTGGGTTTGTGCACCGGCGAAAATTGCGCGGTACTAGAGAGGCTAGAAATGGTGGAAGGTAAAAGTGCATCTATACCATGGACTCACATTAGTCATGAAGAACTCACATACTTATTGTGAAAGTTTTTATTAGCAATCGAAACAAAGTGCTAAACACATACTCCTAGGGGAAGGGTTGGTAGGTGTAAACCATCGCGCGATCCCGACCGCAACACAAATGATGACAATCAATAGATCAATTATGCTCAGACTTCCTAACATAGCGGTTCACCATACGTGCATGTTACGAGAATCACTAACTTCAACACAAGTATTTCTAGATTCACAACACCCTACTAACATGACTCTTAATATTACCAAATCCACGTCTCAAAACTAATTGAGAGGAATGAAACTTCTCTTCTACTCAATGCACATGAAGATGGAAGTTTTATTGTATCCTCTTTGGATACCTATCACCTTTGGGACTACTTTCATAGCACAAGCCAACTACCAAGTTGCGCACAACCGTGCTCTAAAACATCTAAGTGAAGCACATAGCAGCAACATAGTCTAGCTCAAAAGATATAAGTGAAGCACAAAGAGTATTCTAGAAAATTCACGATGAGTGCATGTCTCTCTCAAAAGGTTTGCAGGAAGGATGGTTGTGACACACCAAAAACAAAAGACTCCTATGATACAAGACTCTACAAGCAAGACACATATCATGTGGTGAATACAAATATAGCTCCAAGTAATGTTACCGATGAATTGAAAGCGAAAGAGGGGATGCCTTCCCGGGGCATCCCCAAGCTTAGGCTTTTTGGTGTCCTTGAATTTGGCTTGGGGTGCCTTGGGCATCCCCAAGCTTGAGCTATTTCCACTCTTTATCCCTTTGTCCATGAGAACATCACCCAAAACTTGAAAACTTCACAACACAAAACTTAAACAGAAACTCGTGATATCATTAGCACAAGAAAATAAACTACCACCTCTTTTGGTACAGTAGAAATCTTGATTTCTATTTATATTGGTGTTAGGTTACTGTATTCTCACTTTTCCATGGCTAGTACCCCCGATACTATCCATAGTTTCATCAAAACAAGCAACCAACACAACAAAAACATAATCTGTCAAAAACAGACCAGTCTGTAGCAATCTGTATACTACGTATACTTATGTTATCTCACAAATTCTGAAAAAGTACGACAGCCTGGGCAAAATGAATATCAACCAGCAGCAAAAAGAATCAACTCAAAATCTCTTACTGAATAAAAATGAAAAATAATCTCGTGAGCGATAAGTTTCTGTCTTTTTCCAGCAGGATCAAACAACCATCACCAAAACTAGTCATAAAGTTTTTGCTTGGCTCAAACACAAAAAGAAACACAAAAAACACAATCATAACAGAATTATGATGGTGTGGACGTAACAAAACAGAAAGAAAAATATTGATTCATTGGGTTGCGTCCCAACAAGCGCTATTGTTTAACGCCCTTAGCTAGGCATAAGGTGATGGAATCACGTATTGTCGTCTTTGGTGTTCAAACCATAAGTAGCCCTCATCATGGATTCATAAGGCAATATTATTTTATTTCTAGGAAAATGCTCCATGCCCTTCTTTAAAGGAAATTGAAATCTAATATTCCCTTCCTTCATATCGATGATAGCACCAATAGTCCTTAGGAAAGGTCTACCAAGAATGATAGGGGCATGTAGGATTGCAATCAATATCAAGCACAATCAAATCCACGGGTACATAGTTCCTATTTGCAATAATAAGAACATCATTGATCCTTCCCATGGGTTTCTTGACAGTAGAATCCGCAAGATGCAAATTAAGAGAACACTCTTCAATCTCATGAAAACCAAGAATATCACATAAAGACTTTGGAATCGCGGAAACACTAGCACCCAAATCACACAAAGCATTGCATTAATAGTTTTTGATTTTGATTTTGATAGTAGGTTCCCACCCATCATGAAGCTTTCTAGGAATAGGAACTTCCAACTTAAGTTTCTCTTCAAGAGATTTTATCATAGCTTCGACGATATGATCGGTAAAGGCCTTGTTTTGGCTATGAGCGTGTGGAGAGTTTAGCATGAATTGCACCAAGGAAATGCATTCAATCAAGGAGAAACTATCATAATTTTATTCCTTGAAATCCATAGTAGTTTCATTACTACTCAAAGTTTTGATATCTTCTAGTCCACTCTCAATGCTTTTAGCATCAAGATAGATGGACTCCGAATCATTGGGGCGTTTTTCAACCAAAGTGGATTCATATCCAGCCCCATCATCATTAGGTTTGACACAAGAAAACAAGGATTCAATGGGAGTCACACCAAGCACTTCATGATCTTTGTTATTCTCATCACAAATTTCAGGTTTAGCAGCCATTTTATTGAGTAAGGTAGCCTGTTTATCAGAAATCTGGCCTACCAATTTTTCAAGACGAGCAAACTGAGAATTTAGCGCAAGGAATTCTTTCGCCATATCATCAACTTCTTTATTCATAAAAGCCAAAAAATAATTTTGCTCCTTCAGTTCCCTACGGAAGTAACTATTATAATCAAACTGTGTAGACATGAAGCCTTTAACACTAGTTTCAATCTCTTCCAACCTCACATAGTAAGCATCAAACCCCCTTGGTTGGGCCATACAGGACTTAGCAGGCAGACAAGCGAACAAAAAGCAAGCGAGAGAAAAAGGCAAACGAAAAAGGCAAATATTTTTGTAAATTTTTGTTTTTCAGAAGTGGGGGAGAGGAAAACGAGAGGCAAAAAAAGTAAATGCAAGAGATGAGGTTGCGAGACTTACTTGGACGAGCTTCACCTAGAACTTGATCCTCCCCGGCAGCGGTGCCAGAAATTGGCACGATGACGGGAGACTATTCTTGACTTGATCCTCCCCGGCAACGGCGCCGGAAATCCTTCTGCTATAGCGCCAGGAATCCCCAGCGGCCTCTTGATCTTGCGTTGGTTTTTCCCTTGACGAGGAAAGGGTGATACAACACATGAGCAGTAAGTATTTTCCTCAGTTTGAGAAACAAGGTATCAATCCAGTAGGAAAATCAAGCCAAGTGTCCAGAGTACGTGCGCAAACACAAACGAGCTTGCACCCAACACTATAAAGGGGTTGTAAATCCCTTCAAGATTACTTGCAAAGTGAGATCTGAAGGCGGAAAGTACAACGAAGTAAAAGTGAAAGGATGAAAATATGGTGTCGAGTAGACCAGGGGGCCATAGTGTTCACTAGAGGCTTTTCTCAAAATAGCAAATATTACGGTGGGTGAACAAATTACTGTCGAGCAATTGATACAACCGCGCAAAGTCGTGATGATATCTAAGGCAATGATCATACATATAGGCATCATGTCCGAGACAAGTAGACCGATACTTTCTGCATCTACTACAATTACTCCACACATCAACCGCTATCCAGCATGCATCTAGTGTATTGAGTTCATGGCGAACAGAGTAATGCCTTAAGCAAGATGACATAATGTAAAGGGATAAACTCAAACCAATGATGTAAACCCCATAATTTTCCCCTTGATGGCAACAACACGATGCGTGCCTCGCTACCCCTTCTGTCATTAGGTGAGGTCACCACACGATATGAACCCAAAACCAAGCACTTCTCCCATTGCAAGAATCATAGATCAAGTTGGCCAAACAAAACCACAACTCGAAGAGAATTACAAGGATATGAAATCATGCATATAATAGATCAGAAGAAACTCAAATAAGATTCATAGATAATCTGATCATAAATCCACAATTCATCGGATCTTGACAAACACACCGCAAAAGAAGATTACATCGGATAGATCTCCATGAAGATCATGGAGAACTTTGTATTGAAGATCCAAGGGAGAGAAGAAGCCATCTAGCTACTAGCTATGGACCCATAGGTCTATGGTGAATTACTCACGCATCATCGGATAGGTCATGGTGTTGATGAAGAAGCCCTCCGTATCCGAATCCCCCCTCCGGCAGGGTACCAGAATGTGCCCCAGATGGGATCTTGCGGAGATAGAAGCTTGCGGCGGCGGAAAAGTATTTTCGTGGATCTCTCACACAGTTTTGGATTTTTCCTGAATTTATAGGCGGAAGAGGTAGGGTAGACGAGCCACAGGGTGCCCACAAGCCTGCTAGGCGCGGCCCCCTGGCCGTGCCTAGGGGGCTTGTGGGGTCCCTTGGTGGCCTCTGTCTTGGTTCTCAAGTCCCGTGCGTATCTTCTGTTCTGGAAAAAATCTTTTCAGAAGTTTTATTCTGCTTGGACACCGTTTAAAATCCTCCTCTGAAAAGGGTCAAAAACACGGAAAAAACAGGAACTAGCACTTGGCACTGAGTTAATAAGTTAGTCCCAAAAAAGATATGAAAGGCATACAAAACATCCAAAGTTTGACAAGATAATAGCATGGAACCATAAAAAATTATAGATACGTTGGAGACGTATCAACCCACCATGTCGAGGCCTGAGACCGCAAAGGACCATGTGATCGGGATGGTTTGTAGGGCGGCAGCCGGCTGGTGACTTTGTGCCTTGAAGCGCTGCCAGCAGTTGCACTTGTCGACCACCTCCTTGGCGTCCGCTTGGGTGGACAACCAATAGCACCCGTGGCAGAAGGCCTTGGCCACAAGGGAGCGTGAGGCGGTGTGGTGGCTGGACTCGCCCTGGTGGATGTCTCGGAGAATCTCGTGTCCCTTCTCCGGCTCGACGCAACGATGAACACCCCAGACACACTACTCTTGAGTAGCTTGTTGTTGATGATGGTGTAGGCGGCAAAGCAGCTTTGGATTTTTTGGGCCTCGACCTCGTCGGCGGGGAAGTCGTCGTTATCGAGGTACTTGAGGATGGTTGCCCCCAGGAAAAGGCCGTGAACATCGTGAGGACAACCATTGCCATTGGGATGTCTCGAGATGGATCGGCAGCCAGTGGGACGTCTCTTGCAGCCCCCAAGCCGGATGGGACAATCCCTGAGCCGGTGCCGGCAGCCCTCGGTTTGGGCAGAGCAGTCCCCTGGCCGAGAGCCCCCAGGACAGGCGTGGTTGACCTCAGTTCAACCGGAATGAAGATGGACTTTGATTTCGAAGATGGCGTGATTGAGGGTTTGCGTAGTTTCTCGAGGGACACGCCAGCTGGGATGGGTCGCCGGGTGGATCCGATCTTGGCGAGCGTATCGGCGGCATTGTTGCCGTCTCGAAGAACATGATGGAATTTGCAGCCTTCGAAACTATCGATCAGCTTCTAGAGCAAGAAGCGGTAGCTGGCCATATTTACGTCGCTGGCGTCCCACTCGCGAGTGGCTTGCTTCACCCCCAGGTTGGAATCGCCAAAGCACAAAATGAGTTGGACGCCGATCTCCCTGGCCAGCCGAAGGCCGTGGGTGAGTGCTTCATACTCCACCACATTGTACGAGGCAGGGAAGTGGATCTATAGGATATACTGCAGCCTGGTCCCCCTTTAGAGAGGTGAGGACGATGTCGGTGTCGAGGCTGGTGCGCATCTTCGATCCGTCAAAGTGCATGCGCTAATGGGTGGAGTCAGGAGGCGATGGCAGGTACTTCGTTTCCTCCTAGTCGACAAGGAAATTCGCCAAGGCCTGAGACTTGATGGATGTGCGGGACTTGTAGGTGATGTGGTGGTCGTCCAGTTGGATGGCTCACTTGGCGATCCGGTCGCCACTGTGATAGGATGCCCCAAGAAGTAGGTCTTGAGCTATCGAGCCACCAGGAACACGCCATAGCACATCTTTTGATAGTGAGGGTAATTCTGTTTGGAGGCGGACAACACCTTGCTCAGATAGTTGGTCGGCCGTTCGACCGGCTGGGCCCGGTCCACGTCCGACCGTTCGACGGCCATGACGATGCTGACTACATGACCGATCGCCGCGATGTAGAGCATCATTGGCTCCTTGTCCACCGGTGCACGACTAGTATGGGTGCGGTGGAGAGAGCGCGCTTGAGGTCGCGAAGAGCCTCGTCCGCCTGGTCGCTCCAGACAAAATTGTCCGCCTTCTTGAGCAGGCAGTAGAGGGGGAGTGCCTTCTCCCCCAGCGAGGCTAGACAGCTGATGATCCTGTGGATGCCGGTCATATTGGTTGGTCGTGCCATGTGCTCGATGGCCCAGATATTTTCCAGATTGGCCTCGATTCCTTGCTTGGAAACAAGGAAGCTGAGGAGCTGGCCGACTGGAATGCCGAACACGCACTTCTCAGGGTTCAGCCGGATCTCAAACTCGCACAGGCTCGCGAACGTCTCTTTGAGATCGTCCAGGAGGGTGCGACTCTTTTTGGTATTGAACACAACATCTTCTATGTAGACGTGCATGTTGTGGCTAATCTTCTCGTAGAGGCATCGCTGCGTGCATCACTGGAAGGTGGCACTGATGTTTTTAGCCTGAACTCCATGGTGATGTAGTAGAATGCCACGAAGGGGGTGATGAAAGGTGTTTTGATCCGGCCAGCCAGATTCAACTTGATATGGTGGTAGCCTGAGTAGGTTTCCAAGAAGGACAATAGCTCATAGCCGTCGTAGAGTCAATCACTTGATCGATACGGGGCAGAGCGAATGGGTCCTTGGGGCATCACCTTATCGATACACATGCGCCAAGTTTTATTCTTCTTCAACACGAGGGAGTGGGTTCGCCAAGCTAGTAGCCAGGCGATTTCTTCACCAATGGTTTTCCGCTTCACCTTAGAGAAGCGGTGCATCGGTTGCTTGACCGGCTTTGCATCCGGGTGAACATGCAAGAAGTTCTCAACGTACTTCCTCAGAACTCCAGGTATGTCCTTTGGAGTCTATGCAAAGATATCCCGATTCTCACGGAGGAAATCGATGAACTCGCTTTCCTATTTGTCAATGAGGCCGACTGTGACCACGACAAACTATCCGTTGGGGTCAGCTGGATCGAGAGGGATCCTCTTGGTATCGTTTCCGGTGGCTGGCTGGAATTGGGACTCTCTAGCCGGCTGCTTCAGCTTGGGCTCGGGCATGGCCATCTGCTCGCGGGCGAGAGCCAGGAGCCGATAGATCTGGTGACACTCCTCGGTTATGACGAGGGATTCAGCCAGCTTAGAGCCGGACAACATGCACTCGATCAAATTCTTGTTGTCGTTAGTGATGGTGATGATGTCGTGCGGACCCGGCAGCTTTATCTTCAGCTAGGCATAATGGGGGACCGCCATGAACCTGGCCAAGTGAGGGATCACTAGAAGGGATGTCTAGAGGGTGGAGGGTGAATAGACTACTTGACAAATTAGAACCTAGCCTTTTCCCAATTGTAATTGTTGGTAGAGTTTAGCATTTATAGCAAGTCATACACACCCTACACATGCAAGTGTATGAGTATAGCAGCGGATAGTAAAGACATGCACATGTAAAGTAAGGAGTAGAGTTTAGGAATATCAAACGCAAAGATGGACACGGTGATATTTGGCATCGTTCAGATAGGTGGTGCTATCGTACGTCCATGATGATGTAGACTTAAACCCACGTAGGGTGACGGTCGTGCGAGTCCACGGAGGCCTCAACACATGAAGGGTCCCCGTAGAAGCAACCTTGTTTATTCCATCATGGCTTACGTCCATGAAGGAGTAGCCTCACTCAGGGTAGATCTTCACGAAGTAGGCAATCTCCTTGCCCTTAAAAACTTCTTGGTTCAACTCCACAACATGAAGTAGGAGGCTCCCAAGCGAAACCTAACCAGTCTAGGAGGCACCACCCTCCAAAAGGTAATATATGCGGTAATACGATGAACTCCTCGCTCTTGTGCTTCAAAAGATAGTCTCCTCAACACTCAATCACTATATCATAGATTTGGATTTGTTAGAAGAGATTGATTGGGCGGAAAGCAACTTGGTAAGGTTACAAATCAAGATTCAAATGCTAGGATTGGAATATCTTGATCTCAACACATGAGTAGTTGTTTCTCTCTCAGAAAAATGAATAGGGCAAGTGTATGTGTGTTTTGAGTGCTTCCTATATGAATGAGAGGTGGTGGATGGGTATATATAGGCATCTCCAAAAATCCAACTATTACAACATTATTAACCAACTCGATGAAACCGAAGTGAAACTCGATGGAACTGACTAGTGCAAAATGTGCCAACTTTTTTTCTTTTCGGTGAGACCGATATAGAAATTTCGGTGGTACCGATATCGGTTACCTAGGGAAGTTTCCAAATCTCGGTGAGACCGATTTCCAAGACTCAAAAATTTTGATTCTTGAAAAGGATAACAAGAAAGTAGGTCATTGATGTCGGTGGCACCGAGTGGAATGTTGGTGGCAGCGAGATGCTTGGGTTTGGGCATAGGTTCTGTCTCACATGAAAATCGGTACGACCAAGTGGATAAATTTGGTGCCGTCGATTTTGATGTATAGGCTTTGGACAGAGAATTTTGTGGGATATTGGATGAGTATTTTTGGTGGCTACCTCTAAGTACTTGAACAACCACATCATCATAGATACCTCATCCCCTTTTAATAGTATTGGCTTTCGTATGGACTCAACTGTGATTTCTCACATAAAGTAAAAAGCAGAGTCTTGAGGCTTGAAGCTTGGCTTATCCTATTCCTTCCTCTTCTTCTTATTCTTGGAAATTCTCCTCACAATAGTTTGGCAACAATCTCTATGGACTATATCTGAAATAAGCTAGATAAAACTATTAGTCCAAGAGACAATGTATATTGCCATGAATTATCAAAACCACCAAGGGAGCATATGTTCTTTCAATATCCCCCTTTTTGGTAATTGATGACAACATATAATCAAAGCTTCAAATAGATATAGGCATAAGAATATGAAAACTTTGAAAGATACATGACTAATACAAGCTCACCCTAAATATTTGCAATCCCCTTTGAAGAGATGTTTGCTTTGGACTGCATGGGTACACACATGGTAGAAGGTACTAGACAAGTCATGTGAATATTGGCTATATGCATCAGACATATGTGAATGAAAGATTTCCATGTTGAAGACACACTCTTGCAAACAATATATGCAAGAGACAAGAGATCATCCTGAGCAAGGATATGATGCATATATTTACCTAGAGGTTCTTGAGCATCTTAGCAATAGGAGTACGCTTGAGAAAATAGTTGTTAGAAAACACAAGAGTATTCTATTGTAAAGATGAGAAGAGCTTCAAAAGTACCAAGACATAGAGGAAATATTAATAATACAAGTTGATGACATATATGTACAAGAATATTTAGAACTTTCTCCCCTAGGCATGAATATGTAGGATTTCCTCTCCCCTTGAATCATAGCATGTAAATATTGGGAGTAGGTAGGGTCAAACAAGTTCAATCCAAAGTAGTTCTTAGATAACTCTCCTAAGGGTAAGCATAAGCTTAGATAACTCTTTGATATCTCTTCCCTTTAATGATATTTCTACCCCTGAATATATATTTCTCCCCTTGGAAGCTTAGAATCTTTGATACATTTCTCCTCCTTTGGCATTAATTTCCAAAAAGGTGGGATGGTAAGGGTTCCTTGAGAGTAATGAATCCTGGATTCTTCTTCCTGATAAGGTTTCCTTGATTCTTCTCTCCCTTTAGTATAGATAAAGTTTCCTTGAAATTTCTCCCTCTTTCTGTAGTAAGGGTTTCTTCAAATTTCTCCCCCTTTTAGTTAGGGATCCTAGATGTTTCTCCCCCTTATATTGTTGGATCACTATAAGTTTCTCCCCCTTCATATAAAATTGAGATTATCATCAAAATCACACGTATCATTAAAATTCCGGAATCTCCGAGGCAAAGTGGTTTGGTAGAACCGAGAATTAATATTGGGCCTCTAGGAGAAATCAGTAATATTGATTTTCCCAACTCCGAGAGACCGAGGGGCAAATAGAAACTTGACTACTTGAAAATGTGGGATATCTGTTGTGGGATAATTTCAAATATCAGATAAATCCTTCCTTGCCATTTTGTAAAAAGATCTCAGACATTTTTGCCAAAGCTGCCAGATAGTATTCAATTCTTTTTCAGGGAAATTTGAAAAGATTTGCAAAGAATTCTTACAACTAGATGAGTATTGAATGGTTCCAAGAAAGCATGCAACAAAAATATGAACCATACAAGAAACTTCATCTAGATATTGAGCTGTGACTAGGTGATACGTCTCCAACGTATCTATAACTTTTGATGGTTCCATGCTATTATCTTGTCAACTTTGGATTTTTGTATGCATTTTATATCTTTTTTGGGACTAACCTATTAACTCAGTGCGAAGTGCCAGTTCCTGTTTCTTCCGTGTTTTTGACCCTTTTCAGAGAAGAATATTAAACGGAGTCCAAACGGAATAAAACCTTCGGAAATATTTTTTCCGTAACAAAAGATACGTAGGGAACTTGAGAACCAAGGCAAAGGATCCCGGGGGAGGCCACAAGCCCCCTAGGTGCGGCCTGGGGGGGCGCCTAGCAGGCTTGTGCCCCCCCGTCGTGGATCCTTTGCCCTACTTCTTCCGCCTATAAATTCCCTAAAAATCTGAAACCACGGGAGAGAGCCACGAAAATACTTTTCCGCCGCCGCAAGCTTCTGCCTCCGCAAGATCCCATCTAGGGCACGTTCTGGTGCCCTGCCGGAGGGGGGATTTGGACACATAGGGCATCTTCATCAACACCATTGCGTCTCTGATGATGCGTGAGTAGTTCACCACAGACCTTCGGCTCCATAGCTAGTAGCTAGATGGCTTGTTCTCTCTCTTTGATCTTCAATACAAAGTTCTCCATGATCTTTTTAGAGATCTATCCGATGTAATCTTCTTTTGCGGTGTGTTTGTTGAGATCTGAGGAATTGTGGATTTATGATCAGATTATCTATGAATATTATTTGAGTTTCCTCCGATCTCTTATATGCATGACTTCGTATCCTTGTCATTCTCTTCGTATTTGGCCAACTTGATCTACAATTCTTGCAATGGGAGAAGTGCTTGGTTTTGGGTTCATACCATGCGGTGTCCTCACCCACTGACAGAAGGGGTAGCGAGGCACGTATCGTGTTGTTGCCATCAAGGGTAAAAAGATCGGGTTTATATCTATTGCATGAATTTATGCCTCTACATCATGTCAACTTGCTTAAGGCGTTACTCTGTTTGTTATGAACTCAATACACTAGATGCATGCTGGATAGCGGTCTATGTGTGGAGTAATAGTAGTAGATGCAGACAGTATCAATCTACTTGTCTCGGACGTGATGCCTATATGTATGATCATTGCCTTAGATATCATCATGACTTTGCGCGGTTCTATCAATTGCTCGACAGTAATTCGTTCACCCATCGTAATATTTGCTATCATGAGAAAAGCCTCTAGTGAATACTATGCCCCCGGGGTCTACTTCACTTCATATTTTCAGCTCTACACTTTCACTTTGTTGCACTTTCCGCCTTCAGATCTCACCTTGCAATCAATCGTGAAGGGATTGAGAACCCCTTTATAGCGTTGGGTGCAAGTTTGTTTGTTTTTGCGCAGGTACTTTGGAGACTTGCCTTGATACACCTAGTGGATTGATACCTTGGTTCTCAAACTGAGGGAAATACATACTGCTACTGTGCTGCATCACCCTTTCCTCTTGAAGTGAAAAACCAAAGCAAGCTCAAGGCGTAGCAAGAAGAATTTCTGGCACCGTTGCCGGGGAGTATCAAGTCAAGAATAGTCTCCCTTCAACGTGTCAATTTCTGGCACCGGGGACTATTCTAAGTGAAGCTTATCCAAGTAACTGTCGCAAACTCATCTCTTGCATTTACTTTTTTGCCTCTCGTTTTCCTCTTCCCCACTTCAGAAAAACAAAAATTTACAAAAATATTTGCCTTTTTCGTTCGCCCTTTGCTTCCGCTTGCTTTCTGTTTGCTTGTGTTGCCATGTGCCTTCAATATACTTGCATCTTCGCTTGCCGAAAATCTATTGATATGGATCCTCATCCACTTGCTAATGTCTTTAAGAGATCCAATTATGTTGAACCAATTGCTAGTGAGTTGAGTGCACTTGACTATCTTTTTGGAGTTTTGCTTGAGATGCATGAATCTGAAAATTGTGATGAAGAAATTTATGAAGTGATTCACGAGGGCTCCTTGAATGAAAGCATGATTGCAATGGTTTCACTATCAATTCTATTAATGTCAATCATGCTAAAAATATGCAAAACCCTAAGCTTGGGGATGCTAGTTTTGCTATGTACACTACTTGTTGCAATGATCATGATTGGGGTAATGATTTTTCTTATGATCTTGAAAATTTGTTTAAGCCTCGTGATGAATATGATATTTGCAATAATATAAAAAGTGGGTTTGGAGAATTCATGACTTCAGTTGATGATAATCCCACTATTTTTGAAGAGCGCCAATTTTGCATGCATGTGGATCATGAAAAGAATATCCTATATGATACCTATATTGTTGAATTTGAATATGATACCACATGTAATTATTATGAGAGAGTAAAATATGGTTGTAGAAATTTTCATATCACTAAATCACCTCTCGTTATGTTGAGATTGATATTGTCTCTTTCTTCTTCCTTGCATATCGTAACTATTGGTTGTCTTGACAATTTGTTTTCTATAAAATGCCTATGCGTAGGAAGTATGTTAGACTTAGATGTGATTTTCACATGCTTCATGATGCTCTCGTTGTACTTCAATTCTTGTATTTTGTGTGAGCATCATTGAATTATCAATGCCTAGCTAAAAGGCTTTAAACAATAGCGATTGTTGGGAGGCAACCCAATGTATTTATCTTTGCTTTTTTGCATTCTGTTTTGTTGTGTACATACCATCATAATTCTGTTATAATTGTGTTTTTTGTTTTTCTTTTTGTGTTTGAGACAAGTAAAACCTTTATGACTAGTTTTGGTGATGGTTGTTTGATCTTGCTGAAAAAGACAGAAACTTTGCGCTCATGAAATTATTTTTAATTCCTATCAGGAAAGAGCTTTTGAGTTGATTCTTTTTGCTGCTGGTTGATATGCCAATTTCCCTAATTTTCATAATTGTTCAGAATTTTGGAGATACCATAAGTATATGAAGTATATAGATTGCTACAGACTGGTCTATTTTTGACAGATTCTGTTTTTGTTGTGTTGATTGCTTATTTTGATGAAACTATGGATAGTATCGGGGGGCGGGGGGGGGGGGGGGGGGGGTATTAACCATGGAAAAGTGAGAATACAGTAATCTAACATCAATCTAAATAGAAATCAAGTTTTCTACAGTACCTAAAGAGTTGGTAGTTTTTTTTCTTATGCTAATGATATCACGAGTTTCTGTTTAAGTTTTGTGTTGTGAAGTTTTCAAGTTTTGGGTGATGTTCTCATGGACAATGGAATAAAGAGTGGAAAGAGATCAAGCTTGGGGATGTCCAAGGCATGCCAAGCCAAATTCAAGGACACCAAAAAGCCTAAGCTTGGGGATGCCCCGGGAAGGCATCCCCTCTTTCGTCTTCAATCCATCGGTAACATTACTTGGAGCTATATTTTTGTGTATTATTTGAGTCTTTTCTTTTTGTTGTCCACAATCATCCTTGATGCATACCTTTTTGAGAGAGACATGCACTCATCGTGATTTTGCTAGAATACTCATTGAGCTTCTCTTATATCTTTTGAGTTAGGCAATTTAGCTCGCATGTGCTTCACTTATATCTTTTGAGCTAGATAAATTTGCTCTCGTGCTTCACTTAGATATTTTTAGAGCATGGCGGTGTCATATTTTGGAGAAATAAGAACTCTCGATCTTCACTTATATCTTTTTGAGATTGCTCTCTCTGAGTAACTTGGTAATGGGCTTGTGCTATGAAAGTAGTCCTAAATATGATAGGCATCCAAACAGGATATAATAAAAACGTCCATATTCATGTGCACTGATTATAAAGAGAAGTTTGATTCCTCTCAATTTAGTTTTGAGACATGGATTTGGTAATATTAGAGTTATTTTAGTAGGGTGTTGTGAATCTAGAAATACTTGTGTTGAAGTTAGTGATTCCCGTAGCATGCACGTATGGTGAACCGCTATGTTAGGAAGTCAGAGCATAATTGATTTATTGATTGTCATCCTTTGTGTGGCGGTCGGGATCGCGCGATGGTTAACACCTACCGACCCTTTCCCTAGGAGTATGCGTTTAGCACTTTGTTTCGATTACTAATAAAACTTTCGCAATAAGTATATGAGTTCTTCATGAGTAATGTGAGTCCATGGTATGAATGCACTTTCACCTTCCACCATTGCTAGCCTCTCTAGTGCCGCGCAAGTTTCGCCGGTGCACAAACCCACCATATACCTTCCTCAAAACAACCACATTACCTACCTATTATGGCATTTTCATAGCCATTGCGAGATATATTGCCATGCAACTCCCACCGTTCCGTCTCATGACTTGTGCCGTCTCTTTCTTATTGCCATTGCATGACCGTAAGATAGCTAGCGAGATGTTTCAACGTCATACGCTCAGCTAGATCGTTGCACATCCCGGTACACTACCGGAGGCATTTTCTATAGAGTCATCATTGCTCAAAGTATTGAGTTGTGAGTAAGTAAAAGTGTGATGATCATCATTATTAGAGCATTGTCCCTTGTGAGGAAAAATGAAAAGAGGCCAAAGTTGCCCACACAAAAAAATGAAAAGAGGCCAAAGAGCCCAAACAAAAAAAATTGAGAGAAAAAGAGAGAAGGGAGAATGCTACTATCTTTTTCCACACTTGTGCTTCATAATAGCACCATGTTCTTCATGATGGAGAGTCTCTCGTTTTGACACTTCCATATACTAGTGGGAATTTTCATTATATGACTTGGCTTGTATATTCCAATGATGGGCTTCCTCAAAATTGCCCTAGGTCTTCGTGAGCAAGCAAGTTGGATGCACACCCACTAGTTCTCCTTTTGAGCTTTCACACACTTATAGCTCTAAGTGCATCCGTTGCATGGTAATCCCTACTCATTCACATTGATATCTATTGATGGGCATCTCCATAGCCCATTGATACGCCGAGTCAATGTCACCATCTCCTCCTTTTTGCCTTACAAACTCCACCACACTCTATTTCACCTATAGTGCTATATCCATGGCTCACTCTCATGTATTGCGTGAGAGTTGAAAAGGTTTGAGAAGGTAAGAGTACGAAAACAATTACTTGGCCAATACCGGGGTTGTGCATGATTTAAATTCGTTCTATGGGGATGATGGAGCATAGCTAGACTATATGATTTTGTAGGGATAACTTTCTTTGGCCTTGTTATTTTGAAAGTTCATGATTACCTTGCTAGTTTGCTTGAAGTATTATTGTTTTCATGTCAATATCAAACTATTGTTTTGAATCTTACGGATCTGAACATTCATGTCACATGAAAGAAGTTACAAAGGACAAATATGTTAGGTAGCATTCCACATCAAAAATTCAGTCTTTATCACTTCCCTACTCGAGGACGAGCAGGAGTTAAGCTTGGGGATGCTTGATACGTCTCCAACGGATCTATAATTTTTGATGGTTCCATGCTATTATCTTGTAAACTTTGGATGTTTTGTATGCATTTTATATCTTTTGTGGGACTAACCTATTAATTCAGTGCCAAGTGTTAGTTCCTGTTTTTTCTGTGTTTTTACCCTTTTCAGAGAAGAATATTAAATGGAGTCCAAACGGAATAAAACCTTCGGAAAGATTTTTTCCGTAACAGAAGGTACGCAGGGAACTTGAGAACCAAGGCAAAGGACCCCGGTGGAGGCCACAAGCCCCCTAGGTGCAGCCTGGGGGGTGCCTAGCAGGCTTGTGGGCCTCCCATGGCTCCTTTGCCCTACTTCTTCCGCCTATAAATTCCCTAAAAATCTGAAACCACGGGAGAGAGCCACGAAAATACTTTTCCGCCACCGCAAGCTTCTGTTTCCACAAGATCCCATCTCGGGCACGTTCTGGTGCCCTGCCGGAGGGGGATTCGGCCACGGAGGGCTTCTTCATCAACACCATTGCCTCTCCGATGATGCGTGAGTAGTTCACCACAGACCTTCGGGTCCATAGATAGTATCTAGATGACTTCTTCTCTCTCTTGGATCTTCAATACAAAGTTCTCCATGATCTTCATGGAGATCTATCCGATGTAATCTTCTTTTGCGGTGTGTTTGTCGATATCTGATGAATTGTGGATTTATGATCAGATTATCTATGAATATTATTTGAGTTTCCTCTGATCTCTTATATGCATGATTTCGTATCCTTGTAATTCTCTTCGAGTTGTGGGTTTCGTTTGTCCAAGTTGATCTACAATTCTTGCAATGGGAAAAGTGCTTGGTTTTGGGTTCATATCGTGCGGTGTCCTCACCCAGTGACAGAAGGGGTAGCGAGGCACGTATCGTGTTGTTGCCATCAAGGGTAAAAAGATCGGGTTTATATCTATTGCATGAATTTATCCCTCTACATCATGTCATCTTGCTTAAGGCGTTACTCTGTTTGTTATGAACTCAATACACTAGATGCATGCTGGATAGCGGTCTATGTGTGGAGTAATAGTAGTAGATGCAGACAGTATCAGTCTACTTGTCTTGGACGTGATGCCTATATGTATGATCATTGCCTTAGATATCATTATGACTTTGCGCAGTTCTATCAATTGCTCGACAGTAATTCGTTCACCCATCGTAATATTTGCTATCATGAGAAAAGCCTCTAGTGAATACTATGCCCCCGGGGTCTACTTCACTTCATATTTTCAGCTCTACACTTTCACTTTGTTGCACTTTCCGCCTTCAGATCTCACCTTGCAATCAATCGTGAAGGGATTGAGAACCCCTTTATAGCGTTGGGTGCAAGTTTGTTTGTTTTTGCGCAGGTACTTTGGAGACTTGCCTTGATACTCCTAGTGGATTGATACCTTGGTTCTCAAACTGAGGGAAATACATACTGCTACTGTGCTGCATCACCCTTTCCTCTTCAAGTGAAAAACCAAAGCGAGCTCAAGAGGTAGCAATAAGAATTTCTGGCGCCGTTGCCGGGGAGTATCAAGTCAAGAATAGTCTCCCCTCAACGTGTCAATTTCTGGCACCAGGGACTATTCTAAGTGAAGCTTATCCAAGTAACTGTTGCAAACTCATCTCTTGCATTTACTTTTTTGCCTCTCATTTTCCTCTCCCCCACTTCTGAAAAACAAAAATTTACAAAAATACACTAGATGCATGCTGGATAGCGGTCGATGTGTGGAGTAATAGTAGTAGATGCAGACAGTATCGGTCTACTTGTCTCGGATGTGATGCCTATATGTATGATCATTGCATTAGATATCATCATGACTTTGTGTGGTTCTATCAATTGCTCGACAGTAATTCGTTCACCCACCGTAATATTTGCTATCATGAGAGAACACTATGGCCCCCGGGTCTACTTCACTTCATATTTTCAGCTCTACACTTTCACTTTGTTGCACTTTCCGCCTTCAGATCTCACCTTGCAATCAATCGTGAAGGGATTGACAACCCCTTTATAGCGTTGGGTGCAAGTTTGTTTGTTTTTGCGCAGGTACTTTGGAGACTTGCCTTGATACTCCTAGTGGATTGATACCTTGGTTCTCAAGCTGAGGGAAATACATACTGCTACTGTGCTGCATCACCCTTTCCTCTTCAAGTGAAAACCCAAAGCAAGCGCAAGAGGTAGAAAGAAGAATTTCTGGCGCCGTTGCCGGGGAGTATCAAGTCAAGAATAGTCTCCCTTCAACGTGTCAATTTCTGGCACCGGGGACTATTCTAAGTGAAGCTTATCCAAGTAACTTTCGCAAACTCATCTCTTGCATTTACTTTTTTGCCTCTCGTTTTCCTCTCCCCCACTTATGAAAAACAAAAATTTACAAAAATACACTAGATGCATGCTGGATAGCGGTCGATGTGTGGAGTAATAGTAGTAGATGCAAAAAGTATCGGTCTACTTGTCTCGGATGTGATGCCTATATGTATGATCATTGCCTTAGATATCATCATGACTTTGTGTGGTTCTATCAATTGCTCGACAGTAATTCGTTCACCCACCGTAATATTTGCTATCATGAGAGAACACTATGGCCCCCGGGTCTACTTCACTTCATATTTTCAGCTCTACACTTTCACTTTGTTGCACTTTCCGCCTTCAGATCTCACCTTGCAATCAATCGTGAAGGGATTGACAACCCCTTTATAGCGTTGGGTGCAAGTTTGTTTGTTTTTTGCGTAAGTACTTTGGAGACTTGCCTTGATACTCCTACTGGATTGATACCTTGGTTCTCAAACTAAGGGAAATACTTACTGCTACTTTACTGCATCACCCTTTCCTCTTCAAGGGAAAAACCAACGCAGGCTCAAGAGGTAGCACTAGGTCACCTATATTAGAGTATGTTGACTTGAGGAGTCAAGCAAGATTTATTGATCATAGGTCATACTAATCGTTAAGCGCAAAATTGGGTTACCATTTTTCGTGAAGCATTTTAATGTCTTTATATCACTTGAGTTTCTTTACCTCATGACTTGGTGGAAAGATTTATCAAGGATATGAGTACATACCTTCGAATGATATTGATGACATGGCATGTAGGTTAAATTGTATGTGGATGCTCAATGTTGATGAGGTTCATCTTGAGTTGGGAGCAATCCTTGTTGTTTTGATATTCTTTTCACTTACATCCGTTAGTCATGCAAGGAAGAATACAATATATCCAAATGACAAGAGTGAATTTAATCATCAATTAGTTGTCAAGGATATTATTTTGTTCTCTTCTTCCTTCATCTCCGAAGAAAGGGTTGTTGATACTTGGCCATGACAAGATTGCTTTTGATGTGAGTTGATGGCAATCTTGTGAAGTGTAGTTCTTACAAGTACCTACAAAACGTTAGATGCAATACGAGGAGCATAGTTTTGCAAGATATATGATAGTTTCATATCAATAGTATCAAGAATAATCAAGTAAGCTCATGCCCTTGCATGTATCCGAGTGAGTCTAGCCCAAGTTTGAAACATCAATGATGTTCAACTCATTCCTCAAGTGACAAAACACTTTCGAAGTGGCTTAGTAAAGATATCAGCCAATTGTTTGTTGGTACAAACATGCTTCAGATTAATATCTCCTTTACCAACATGACCTCAAATTAAATGATGTCGAACTTGAATATGTTTTGTTCGAGAATGTTGCACATGATTATGGGCAATTTTCATAGCACTTTCATTGTCACACAACAATGGAACATGTTTCACATGAATGCCATAATCTTTAAGAGTTTGCGTCATCCATAGTAATTGCGTGCAACATGATCCGACGACAATGTATTCCGCTTAGGCGGTAGATAGAGATACCGAGTTTTGTTTCTTGGATGACCAAGACACAAGAGATCTCCCAAGAAACTGACATGTACTCGGGTGGATTTTTTATCAGTTAGTCCGAGTCAGAATAGCCAACAAGACTAAAAAAAATATCCCTTGGTATACCATATGCCAAAGTTTGGTTTATGTATCAAGTATCTCACAATTCTTTTCACAACCTTTAGATGACACTCCTTAGGTGTTGCTTGATATCGGACACACAGGAAAACACTCAACATGATATCAGGACATGAGGCACATAGATATAGCAATGAACCAATCATTGATTGATAAACCTTTTGATCAAATTGTTTGTCCTCCTTGGTGAGGTCAACATGTCCACTAGTAGGCATGTCAGTTTTCATACCTTTGCACTCTTGCATGTTGAACTTGTTGATTAAGTCCTTGGTGTACTTGGTTTGAGAGATAAACATACCTTCTCTAGTTTGTTTGATTTGCAAACCAAGGAAGACTTTCAGCTCACACATCATGGACATCTCATACTTCTAAGACATCAACCTTCAAAACTTCTCACTAAAAAGTGGGTTAGTAGATCCAAAGATAATATCATCCACATAAATTTGGCACACGAATAGTTCACCATTAACTCTTTTAGTTAATAAGGTTCCATCAATTTTACCAATCTCAAAACCCTTTTCAATGCGAAACTTTGTTAGGCATTTGTACCAAGCTCGTGGGGCTTGTTTAAGACCATATAAAGCTTTACGAAGTTTATAAACGTGATTAGGTTTCTTAGGTTTCACAAAGCCGAGAGGTTGTTTGACATACACTTGCTCCCCAGTTTCACCATTTAGAAAGGCACTTTTGATATCCATTTGGTACATAATAACATCATGGTGATTCACTTAAGTGAGAAGAATACAAATGGCTTCAACTCTAGCAACGAGGGCATAGGTCTCACCATAGTCCATAACTTTGACTTGCGTGTAACCTTGAGCTAAGAGATGTGCCTTGTTGCATACCACTTGTCCATCTTAATATTGCTTGTTGCGAAACACCATTTTGTATCGATGATGTTGTGTTCGTCCTAGGGTTTCTCCATGAGTGTACAAACTTCATTACTCTCGAAGTTGTGTAGCTCTTTGATTGCAATCTCTAGCGATGGCTAGAGGAATGCTGATGACAACAAACCTTCCCCTGCAACGGCACCAGAAGAATGCCGCTAGCACTCCCCGGCAACGAAACTAGAAGAATGTTGTTGATGGCCCACCAGCGCATGGGTTCGCAGCAGTTTTCGAGGGTAGAGTATTCGACCCAAATTTGTTGATTCGCCTATAGGAGGTGAGAGGATACTCTCAAGTATTAGCAGCTGAATATGTCAGATTCAACCACACCTGAAAGATTAGTATCTGCAAGCAAAGTTTCAGTAGCAAAGTAGTATGATAACAACAGTGTCAGAAACGATCTGTTGACGGCAGACTATTCCTAACGATTGTATCAATGGCGCCAAGTTGCCTCGTTGACGGAAATTGTCAGTTCCCATCAACGATCAGCGAATCAAGATTGTAGCAGGTAGCAGCAGTGTAACGAGCAATAGCAGCGACAAGGAACAACATTAGTGACAGCAGTAGCAAGTAGCAATAGTAGCGAGCGACAGTAATAGCAACAGTAGCAGAGCAAAGCAAGTAACTACAGTAGCAACAGTACTAGCAGCAGCAGCAGAGCAAGACAAGTAACAGCAGTAGGACACACTCGTAGGCAATGGGTTGGTGATTTGTTTGGATGATATTCATCATGCAACAGCTATAACACGGAGAGATATGTGGCTAGCTCCCATTCTTCAGTGTGATGTAGGCATGCATTCCGTGTGTCGTCATACGTGCTTAGGGAAAAGAACTTGCATGACATCTATTGTCCATTCCTCCCGTGGCAGCGGGGTCCAAAAGGAAACTACGGGATATTAAGGTTCTCCTTTTAATAAAGAACCGGACCAACTCATTAGCACTTGGTGAACACATGAACTCCTCAAACTATGGTCATCACCAGGAGTGGTTCCGGTTATTGTCACTCCGGGGTTGCCGGATCATAACACATAGTAGGTAACTACAACTTGCAAGATCGGATCTAAAACACACATATATTGGTGACAACATAATAATTTCAGATCTGAAATCATGGCACTCGGGCCCTAGTGACAAGCATTAAGCATGGCAAAGTAGTAGAAACATCAACCTTAGAACATAGTGGATACTAGGGATCGATCCCCATCAAAACTAACTCGATTACATGATAGATCTCATCCTACTCATCACCGCCCAGCGAGCCTACGAATAGATTACTCACGAACGACGAAGAGCTTCATGGAATTCGAGAGGGAAGAAGGTTGATGATGACGATGGCGACGATTTCCCCTCTCCGGAGCCCAAGACGGACTCCAGATCTGCCCTCGAGATGAAGAACAGGTGGTGGCGGCGCCTCCGTATCGAAAACACGACAAAAACTTCCCTTTTTATTTTTTCTGGGACGAAAGGGATCTTATAGAGCTGGAGTTGGGGGCGGCAGAGCCGTGTGGGCCCCACAAGCCTGCCCACTGCCACCAGGGGGTGGTGGCGGAGCCAGGGCTTGTGGCCCACTGGCCCACCCCCTGAGGTGGAACTTGGCGTAGATATTTTTCTTATTTTCCAAAACTGCTCCCCGTAAACTTTCAGGACGTTTGGAGAACTTTGATTTCTGCACAAAAATAACACCAAGGCAATTCTGCTGAAAACACCGTCAGTCCAGGTTAGTTCCATTCAAATCATGCAAATTAGAGTCCAAAACAAGGGCAAAAGAGTTTGGAAAAGTAGATACGATGGAGACGTATCACTCTTCGTGCATGACATTCACCCAATCCGGGTCTTGAAGTGCTTCTTCTAGCTTCATATGCTCAATGCTGGTGATAAATGAGTAATGCTCAAAAAAGTTAGCTAAACGAGTTTTAGAGTGAGTGATTCTCCCGGTTTGTATGTCATCGAAAATTTTATTCACTAGATGATTCTTGTCCATGTGTGCTCGAACTTGTGACAACTTTTTCCTGTTGGATGGTGGAGCTTCCTCATCATCATATTCTTCTTCTTTGTCGTTGAAGGTCTTGTCACCTTGAGGTGGTTGTGAAGAAGATTGTGGTGCATCTTCATGATGTACTTCCGCCTCCTCTTCATCTTGTCGTGTACCACTTGTGGATGCCTCCATGTCGTTTTATGGTTCGCCTTGACGCGAAGTAGGAGCTTCCACTTGTGTTAATGAAGTGCTTTCCTTCACCTCCATGGGACGAATCTTGTCGATGGACAAGTCTTGGATGGATTCCGAAGGTTCCTTCATTTGGCAATTGTTCGACTTGCGAACCATTAGATTCATCAAACTTCACATGTACTATCTCTTCAACTTTTTGAGTGAAGTTGTTGTAGACATGGTAAGTGTGAGAGTTTTATCCGTAACCAAGTTGGAAACCTTCATGATATTTAGGAGAAAATTTATAACGATGATGCTTATCAAAAAAGTAGCACTTTGAGCCGGATACTCGAAAGTATCCAACTTGGGGTTTGTTACCTATGAGTAGGTCATATGCCATTTTACCAAGCAGCTTGTGTAAATAGAGTCGGTTTTTGGCATGACAAGCTGTTTCCACGGCTTCTGCCCAAAAGTGTCATGGCGTCTGGTATTCGTCAAGCATCATTCTAGCCATCTCTATGAGATTCTGGTTCTTCCTCCCAACATCTCCATTTTATTGAGGTGTGTACACCGCCGAGAACTCATGTGGGATACCCTCTTCGTCAAGAAAAGTACCACATTTGTGTTCTTTAAATCCAATCCGTTGTCGCTCCAAACCTTCTTGACCTTCACTTCAAACTGATTTTGGGCTTTTCGTGCGATGTTCTTGAATATATTTTGCACCTTTGACTTGTCATCAAGAAATAATACCCATGTAAATCTGGAAAAATATTCAACAATAACTAGACAAAAATAATCCCACCGAGGCTCTTGTAAGTGTTGGGACCAAAGAGATCCATGTGAAGCTGCTCGAGTGGTGTAACAACCCGAAACCGATTCTTGAGAAGACTCCCCTTTTATTCCATTGTTGCCATGTTTATTATTTATTTGTTGCATTCATCATGTCATCATGCCATCATGTCATTAAATTTTCTGCAACTCAAATAAATAAATTGCATGGATCTATTTAAATTGAGGGATTCACATGATGATTCTCTTTATAACATATCCTCCCAATATTTTAGGGTCCTACTATAAAATATTCCAATATTTTAGAATCACCCATCAACGCACTTGCACTTGCAATTTCTTTTGACTCCAATATTCTAAGTCAGCGCCCTTTCTCTTTCACTCCATTTGACGTTGTGGCGCTTTTGAATTATTTTGTAGTATCCACATGTCACTTGCAGCTCACTTTGGATTCATTTGACTCTCCAAATAACACTTTTTCTTCCTCTTTTTCGTTTATAGAAGAGCGAAATCCTTTTATCTCTAAACATGCCAACTTATTTGGTTTCTTTCATGGGCCGTTTTTTCCTTTTCCCTTCTCTCCACCACACCCAACCGACCCAAGGCTTGTCTAACCTCCAACCCTAGCCTGACCCCCTCCACTCTTGATCTCTCCACTTGTTCCCCATGATTCCCCCCCGACGAGCGCCACCAACACCAGGAGAGCAGCTCCTCGCGCCCATCTCCCTTGGCTTCGGCTACCAGTGCCATGGACGCCTCCGTCGTTGTCTGGATCCAGCCTGAGTCCTCCCTGCCGTCGCCATCCAGGAGCGCCTCAACCTCCTCCCGCGCCATTCTTATCCTCGACAAGGCCGTGCCTCCAAATACATCCCATTGGCCTCATCGGCTGGAACGCTAGAGCAGCTATTGCCAGCGACTGAAGCCCTGGCCTCGCCCCATCGCAGCGAGCTCCCGTGCCCGAGCCGATCGTCCTCACCCCGCCGACGACCTCAACCTGGCCGCTGCCTCCACTAGAATCCATGTGTCGTCTCCGCGTTACCCGCTGTTACGGGACCTCCTCCGTGCCCCATGACCCAGCCTCCTAGAGCTGCACAACACCTGCCTCTGCTCATCAGGTGGAGACGGACGCTAGCGCCGCTAGTGGTCGTTGACCTCGGGTTCACTCTCTTGGGATCCATCCCGAGTGGCAAGGCCCAGCGCATGCCTCCTCGTGCCCATTTGCATCGCCCCACCACTCCCAGCATTGACCCTGTCCACCACCGCAAGTCCACCACCACTTCATGTGCATCACATCATAGACCTCCGTTGTTGTTGACCTTTGCTACCGCAAGACCGAAGCCAAGACCCCCATGTATTGTTGGTTGCAAAGGTCGCAAAGTCTAGTGACCAACCCGTGGGAATTTCGCCATGAGACGATGATGCGCCAAGTAGCATGACTTCCACTACCGTCGTCGGGGATTCGACAAGACCACTACCTCCACGACGTCCACGACTGCCATGAATGACTACTTCCCTCGACGAATTCAACCCGCCCCGAACGCATGCTTCAAAGGTATAACCAGTGAGACGATCACCCGTGGACCGAATGCATGTGATGTATGAGATGAACCGCATGTTTGCACCATATTTGATTGCTCGTTGCATGTTGCCCCTCTTTTGCTGTGCCCCAAACACATGGGAACCCGGTAACCGGGATCACCCCAACATTCTTGGCATGACACGCACACGCTCCCCATTCATTGCACTGATATCTCAGCGAGTTGTCCAGACCGGAACGTTGTCGTGGCATCATTTCTGTTTTTCCGCCATAGTTCCCTTTCATTCGCCATGGCGACACATGCTTCATATCATTCCTGCCAGTGTTTAATAAAACTGCATGCATGTTGCATTCATGGCATAATATCCTGTGTTGCACGTATCATTTAACCGTAGCTCCGTTCAGTTGTTCTAGTATTTAATAATATTTAATATTGCCGTGTACCTAAACGGAAGTGAATTAAATAATTAATATGTGGAGTTTCGTGAATATGCAACTCCTTGCATATTGAGCTTCACTTAATGTGGTGTGCTTGATTGTTGTGAATTTCCATGCCATGCCTCGCATAATTGAAATGGACATGCTTCGTATTAGGTTGTGCATCATATCATGCATGTGTCATGCCGAATATCGTGTGTTGATTCTTTTTTCCAGTTTGCTTCTTCTTGTTAGAGTTCTACAAGCGTGTAGGAATGTGAGGATCCATTCGACTATGTTGGTTCGTCTGCTTCATGGATTCGTTCTTCATCCAAGCGGAATCTCAGGCAAGATGATCATTTCACTAGATAACATTACTATCAATGCCCTGCTATTTGTCTCATTTCTTTTGTTATATCTCATTGCCTACCACCTAATAAACATCAACCTCTCAACATTGTCATGAAACCTTCAACCTTTCTACAACCTAGAAAACCACTAATTGGCTATGTTCCCACTTGCTTAACCATGTGTTAGCGTTGCTAGTTGTAGGTGCACTTGCTTCCACGTGATAACATGGGTTCCTTGTTATATCACCATATAATTGCTACTTAATTTAATGGGCCTATATACTTGGTAAAAGGTAGAAGGCTCGACTTTCTAGCCTGGTGTTTTGTTCCACCTTTGTTGCCTTAGTTTCGGCTACAAGTGTTATATTCTGTAATGAATCTCTCCTGACACGATCGGAGTTGTTATGGGGACCCCCTTGATAATTCGTCTTAGTTAAAGCTTGTCTGGCAAGGCCCAACTTTGTTACTACATTTGCGTAATAACCTAATAAAATTTAATAGGGACTTTCCGGACCCCGTGGATAATTAATCAACAACCCGGGCCGGTGCTCCTCATGAGTGTTGGTCCAAAACGGGCTGCGTGCGGGGCCACCACGAGGAAACTCGAGGATTGGTTTTACTCGTATCTAGTCCTTGCGGCAACTATTGGGTTCGTTGACACATCGGGCGACCTTGCTGGACTTGTTTTAACTTTTACGAAATATCTTGTGCATCCGGATTCCGGTCATACTTTGGGCTATCTTAGAGTTGAGGTATTCCACTAAGGAATCCGGGGAGATCACAAGTTTCGTGATCGAAGGTTTTTATGCGGCTTGTGGTATTTTGCGATGGGCTAGTTGGAGCACCCCTGCAGGGTTAAATCTTTCGGAAAGCCATGCCCACGGTTATGTGGCAAACTTGGAAACTTTGTTTAACATCCGGTTCTAGATAACTTGAAGTAAACTTAATTTAAAACTTGCCAACTGAGTGCGTAACCGTGACATTCTCTTTCGTGAGCTCCTTCTCAGATCAAGGATACAGTGGGGTTATGTCTGACGTAAGTAGGTGTTCAGGATCATTCATTTGATTATCATTAATTCACGTCTCCGCCGTACGTAGACCATCCCCACTCTTTTATTCTTGTACTCATAAATGCTTAGTCGCTTGCTTCAGCCTCACCACTTAACCATACCTCACCCATTAAGCTTTCCTAGTCTTGATACCTTTGGAAATGAGATTGCCGAGTCCCTGGGGCTCACAGATTACTACAACACCAGTTGCGAGTACTAGTAAAGTGATATTATGACGTGAGCGCAATGATTGTGCTTTTGGAGTTTCTTCTTCTTCTTATTCATCGATCTAGGATGGGTTTTAGACCGGCAGCCTGTGATAGCAAGGATGGATGCCGTTCTTTTATCATTTGTTTTCGTATGTAGTTGGACCCTTCTCTTCTTCATGATGACTGTATATTGGTGTATTGATGTGAACTTGATGTAGCTTGTGGCGAGTGTAAGCCAATTCCTTATACTCATCTTTTCAGTACATGTCTTTGTAACGATATCCATTCTTGCGAAACGACGAGATTCGCTTCTATCTCTGTCGAGGCCCTCGCGCCCAAATAAGGATAGGATCACATCTTGGGCGTTACAAGTTGGTATCAGAGCGGTACCAATCTAGGAGCCTCATTGATTGATTGACCTTGGCCTAGCCGTGTCTAGCGAAAAACTGCTTTGAGTCTAGTTATATATCGGAGAGTAGGATTCTTTTTTTCCTCTTCTATGCTCTGATGAGGAATCTTGACGTAAGAATTTTAATTCTACTCCTCTTCTCACTCAAATTTTTTTAGGATCACGTGGATATTTTTGGAATCTATATGATGTCGATGTGACGGAGTTCTGACTTGGTGCCTCGTGATGTGTTGATTTTATTATGGGAAGTTGATCTCCAAGGGATTCTTGAGCAGAGCGTTATCATTCAGATTTCTTAGTATCTCAGGACGGAGGATGTTCGAAATTGCTTCAATACTAGTAGTGGGGAGATAAGCCCGACATCCCCAGTACTGGTGCAAAGAGTTCGGGGGTACCGCCATACTTAGTATCATTGTGTTTTCGAGGAACTAAGATATATGAGTTTCCGAGATCTCTAATTTTGTGTTGGCGGATGTGATACACTCGACGGGTTATTGCTATGAGTTGAGATATCTAATTCTATCCGGAGTGTTGAAGATATCTTAGAAGTTTCTTGTTTTCAATCCTTTCAATTATTCTAGGTTCTCACCTCATCAAGTTTTCTCTATATCGGTGCAATATCTCTCTTCCTAAGCAATTGTTTCAATGGTGGTTTCTTTTGAGTGGGCCCATAACCCACAGGTTTTCCTAGGATCTTCTTAGCCCTTGTAATCTTTCTCGAAGATCTCTAATTCTTTTCAAGTGTGACATAAGTATGAATTCCATGAGTCATATTTCCTCTCCAAGATCGCCAAATCAATTTTATTTGTTGGCTCAACCTTTCTTTCTTCGTTATTCCGGAGTGTCTCAGCAATTCTTGATGGTGCTTCTTGACATCTTTCTCATCTTGAAGATTGAAGAAGTGTTTCTCTTAAATCCTTGTCAATTCTTTTGAAGGTTGTCATCTCAGCTTCGTGCTCTAATCTCAAATTGTTTCCAATCGTGAGTAATTCCTTGCATATCCGTCCGACGCATTTCAGTGTCGTGTTCATTTCTTGATCCTCCGAAGGCCATCCTTTCAGAAGATTTCTTCGTTCTCACCTTGCAGCTTTCATTCTCAAATTCTTCTCAATTATTGTCTCTTCGTTCGTATCTCATTTATTCCGGTGCCTCATTCAAGATTTCTGTTAGGTGGCTCAATATTTCTTCGTTCTCATGTTTTCCATTCATTTCTAATATCCCCATATGTTCTAAATTCTTCAGGTTGATCATGATCTCTTCGTTCTCATGTATCTTCATTCATTCATGGTATTCTCATTCATTTGTGAATTCTTACCGGTGGTTTTTTCAAGACTTCTTAAAGTGTGTGCCTTATCTATCTCTCCATTGTCTTTTCAAGAAGAATAAGTGGTATGCTAAATCTGTTGCTTGTCATCCATTTAACCTGATGACGGATATGCACTACATAATTCTTATTCTTGTTTCTTCAAGGTGATTTTAATTATTATTCCGGAGTGGCTCATGATATCAAATTCTTTATCCCAAGTGCTTCATTTTTTTATTTTCTTTCAGGAGTTCCAAGTTTTTCTCAAGTTTCTCGTCGTGAAGCTTCATCTATATCTTTGCAAGGTCATAATCTTATTCTTTTCAACCTTCAATTCTTGTCTATCATCCTTTCATTTTTGAGTTCTTCCAAGTGGTTCTTAATGGTGGTTCATCAAGGACGTAATTCTTTCTCCACGTGTTCTTCTATATTCTTGTTGGAGTACCTCAAGTTTTCTCTCTCTTGCTTTCCAAAGTGCAATTCTTCCTCCTTTATCCTTTGAGGTGGTATTATAGCATTATTGTTAGCGGAGAAGTCTTAAGAGAACTTGTTCAAGAATTAGATAATTAAACCCACCAATTCTGTGGTCATGAGATATTTTCAACCCATGATTTCTTCATTGAGCCATCTTGGTTTAGATTTCACCTAAAGCTTGTCTAAGGATTGTTGCTATTATGTCGATTATCATTGATCCAAGTTCTTAATATATCCTCTTGGTGAAAGAAGTTTTTCATATCTTGTTGCTTCCAAGCATTCATTGTTTCCGCTATTGGTTGGTTGTCACCTCATTATTTGAGAGGGTTTCCATATGCCCGCAACAACCTTGTTCTTTTCGTTGTTGGTTTTCCAACAACTCTGTTCAACTATTCTTTCTAAGCGTGCTCTTCCAGTTCAATTGTTGTAGAATGTGTCATTTTATTCTCTATTCTTTTCTTTCCAATGCTCAAGTTTCTATTCTCTTGTTCGAAGATGTTGTGATGTTGCTCTTTTTTATATCAATTATCTATGGTTGTCAAGATCATGTTCTTTCCTTGCTTATCAATTTAATTGGTTTGTTGTGAATCTTGTCAAGATCTTTCCATCTTATCTAATTTTTGTTCTCAATTACCTATTGAAGTGCTGTCGAAATTTTGTGTGAATTCTTGCTTGTTTCTCATATCATTCGTCATCTCATGCCAACCTTCAAGGATCATTGGTTTCACTCGTTTGTCAACAATCAACTAAGTTTACCTATTACTGTTTCTCTTCCTCTTTCCCTTTCATTCTTAGATCTCGGGGCGAGATCTCTTGTTAGTGTAGTAGAGTTGTAACAACCCGAGACCCACGCTCCAGAAGATTCCCCTTTTATTCTGTTGTCGCCGTGTTAATTATTTTTTTATTGCCTTCATCATGTCATCATGCCATCATGTCATCAACTCAAATAAATAAATTGCATGGATCTTCGATCTATGAATATTGAGGGATTGACGTGATGATTCTCTTTATATCCTATCCTCCCAATATTTTAGGGTGCTACTATAAAATATTCCAACATTTCAGAATCACCCATCATCGCACTTGCAATTGAAATTTATTTTGATTCCAATATTCTAAGTCAACGCTCTTTCTCTTTTCACTCCATTTGAAGTTGTGGTGCTTCTGAAATATTTTGTAGTATCGACATGTTAGTTGCAGCTCACTTTGGATTTATTAGACTCTCCAAATAACTCTTTTGCTTCCTGTTTTCATTTATAGAAGAGAAAAATCCTTTTATCTCTAAACAGGGCAACTTATTTGGTTTCTTTCATGGGCTGTTTTTTCCCTTTTCCCTTCTCTCCGCCACACCCAGCTGGCCCAAGGCATGTCTAACCTCCAACCCTAGCCCGATCCCCTCCACTCTCGATATCTCCTCTCGTTCCCCATGATTCCATCCCGACCAGCGCCGCCAACACCAGGAGAGTAGCTCCTCGCGCCCATCTCCCTTGGCTTGGCTACCAGTGTTACGGCCTCCTCCGTCGTCGTGTGGTTCCAGCTCGAGTCCTCCCTCCCGTCGCCATCCAGGAGCACCTCAACCTCCTCCCGCGTTGTTCTTCTCCTCGACCAGGTCGCGCCTCCGCGTCCGTCCCATCGGCCTCGTCAGCTGGAACACCAGAGCAGCTGTTGCCAGCGACCAAAGCCCCGGCCTCGCCCCGGCGCAGCGAGCTCCCCTACCCGAGCCGATCATCATCACCCAGCCGACGACCTCGACCCAGCCACCGTCGCCGCCTCCACCGTAGTCCGTCATCTCCGTGTTCCCCACTGTTACGGGACCTCCTCCGCGCCCCCAAGACCCAGCTTCCTAGAGTTGCATAGCACCTGCCTCTGATGGTCAGGTGGAGACGGAGGCCAGCGCCGCTTGTGGTCATTGACCTCGGGTTCACTCACCTGGGATCCATCCGAGTGCCAAGCCGAGTGCATGCCTCCTCGTGCCAATCTGCATCGCCCCGCCACTCCCCGCGTTGACCCTGTCCAGCACCGCAAGTCCACCACCACTTCATGTGCATCGCATCGGAGACCTCCCTTGTTGTTTACCTTTGCTGCCACAAGACCGAAGCTAAGACCACCATGTATTGTTGGTTGCAAAGGCCGCAAAGTCCAGTGACCACCCCGTGGGAATTTCGCCATGAGAAGATGATGCGCCAAGTACCACTACTTCCACTACCGTCGCTGTGGATTTGACAAGATCGCCGAGTACCACTACCTCCATGACATCCACGACGGCCCGTGAACGACTACTTCCCTCAACGAAATCAACCCGCCCCGAACGCACGCTTCATAGGTATAACCAGCGAGACGATTACTCATGGACTGAATGCATGTGATGTACGAGATCAAACACATGTTTGCACCATATCTGATGACTCGTTGCACGTTGCCCCTCTTTTGTCATGCCCACAACACATGGGAACCCGGTAACCGGGATCACCCCATCATTCCTGGCATGACACGCACACGCCCCCAATTCGTTGGCACCGGTATCTCATTGACCGGAACGGAACCGTGGCATCATTTCCATTTTGCCTCCATGGTTCCCTTTCGTTCGCCATGGCGACACATGCTTCATATCATTATTTCCAGTGTTTAATAAAATTGCATGCATGTTGCATTCATGGCATAATATCCTATGTTGCACGTATCTTTTAATCTTAGCTCCGTTCAGTTGTTATAATGTGTAAACCGACTGGAATGCCGTGTAGAATCACGTGCTTCACCTCTTTCCATGTTTAAAAACATTTAATATTGCCGTGTACCTAAACGGTGGTGAATTAAATAATCCGTATGTGGAGTTTCATCAATACGCAACTCCTTGCATATTGAGATTCACTTAATGTGTAGTGCTTGATTGTTGTGAATTGCCATGCCATGCCTTGCATAACTGAAATGGACATGCATCATACTAGGTTGTGTATCATATCGTGCATGTGCCGTGGTGAATATCGTGTGTTGATTCTTGTTTCCGGTTTGCTTCTTCTCGTTATAGTTCCGCACGCGTGTCAGAATGTGAGGATCCGTTCGACTACGTTGGTTCGTCTCCTTCACGGATTTGTTCTTCTTTCGAGCAGAATCTCAGGCAAGACGATTATTTCCCTAGATACAATTACTATCAATGCCATGATAGTTATCTTGTTTCTTTCGTTATATCTCGTTGCCTACCACCTGTTAAATGTCAGCCTCTCAACATTACCATGAAACCTTCAACCTTTCTAAAACCTAACAAACCAATTATAGGCCATGTTACCGCTTTCTTAACCATGTGTTAGCGTTGCTAGTTGCAGCTTCAGTTGCTTCCATGTGATAACATGGGTTTCTTGTTATATCACCATATAATTGCTAATTAATTTAATGGACCTATATACTTGGTAAATGGTGGAAGTCTTGGCTTTCTAGCCTGATGTTTTGTTCCACCTTTGCCACCTTAGTTTCGACTACCGATGTTATATTCCATAATTGAGCACTCCTAACACGATCGGGGTTGTTATGGGGACCCCCTTGATAATTCGTCTTAGCTAAAGCTTTTCTGGCAAGGCCCAACTTAATTTGCCACTACATTTGCGTAGTAACCTAATGAAATTGCATAGGGACTTTACGGACCTCGTGGATAATTAATCAACAACCTGGGCCAGTGCTCCTCATGAGTGTTGGTCCAAAACGAGCTCCCTGTGGGGCCACCGCGAGGAAACTCGAGGATTTGTTTTACTCGTAGCTAGTCTCATCCAGTCGTGTTCTAAGAACGAGATACGCGGCTCCTATCGGGTTTGTCGACACGTCGGGCGGCCTTGCTGGACTTGTTTTACCTTTTATGAAATATCTTGTGCATCGGGATTCCGGTCATCCTTTGGGCTATCCCAGAGTTGAGGTTTTCCACTAAGGAATCCTACGAGATCACGAGTTTCGTGGTCGAGGCTTTCTATGCGGCTTGTGGTAATTTGTGATGGACTAGTTGGAGCACCCCTGGAGGGTTAAATCTTTCGGAAAGTGGTGCCCGCGGTTATTTGGCAAACTTGGAAACTTTGTTTAACATCTGGTTGTAGATAACTTGAAGTAAACTTAATTAAAAACTTGCCAACTGAGTGCGTAACCGTGACTGTCTTTTTCGTGAGATCCTTCTCCGATCGAGGACATGGTGGGGTTATGTTTGACGTAAGTAGGTGTTCAGGATCATTCATTTGATCATCATTAATTCACGTCTGTTGTGTGTAGACCATCCTCCCTCTTTTATACTTGTACTCATAAGTTACCACCTCAAATAAATGCTTAGTCGCCTGCTGCAACCTCACTACTTAACCATACCTCACCCATTAAGCTTTGCTAGTCTTGATACCTTTGGAAATGAGATTGCTGAGTCCATGTAGCTCACAGATTACTACAACACCAGTTGCAGGTACAGATAAAGTGATATTATGATGTGAGTGCGATGATTGTGCTTTTGGAGTTTATTTTTCTTCTTCATCGATCTATGATGGGTTCCAGGCCGACACCCTAGGATAGCAAGGATGTACGTCATTCTTTATCGTTTGTTTTCGTCCATAGTCGGACCCTGCTCTTCTTCATGATGTCTGTATATTTTTGTATTGATGTGAACTTCATGTAGCGTGTGGCAAGTGTAAACCAACTCCTTATACTCATCTTTTGAGTACATGTACTTTTAACAATATCCATTCTTGCGAAATGACGAGATGCGCTTCTATCCCTGTCGAGGCCCTCACGGCAAAATAAGGATAGGATCGCATCTTGGGCGTTACAAGTGGCCTTCTAGTAGTCATGATGTTCTTCATGGGATGACTTCGCCGACTTGTTTTCCTGCTTGACAAGAAGTACAAAGTCCATCTTTATCAAATATAACATCTTTAACACCAAGAATATGATCTCCTTTGATAATCCTGTCAAGATTGTGCATACCAACATGTCCTAGCCTCTATGCCATAACCAAACTTTAGAAGATTTTGCAATAAGACATGTACGAGTTTTGGATTTTTTAGTGAAATCGACATTGTATTGATCACCTGTATGAAAACCAGTAAATACCATGTTATGATTATCTTGACGTAACAATTGGCGGTCAACTTCCATAAATAGCACATTGAAACCAAAATCCGCTAGTCTAGATATGGAAAGAAGATTGTAGCTAAGAGATTCAACAAGCATGCCATTTTGAATGGAACTATCATGAGATACAGCCACCTGACCAAGGCCAAGTACCTTACCCTTGGGGTTGTTTCCAAACATCACATACCTTCGTGGTCCATGGTTTGGTGTGATCTCATGAAACATGTCTTTATCTCCGATCAGGTGATCGGTGCATCCACTGTCAAGTATCCACTCCTTTCCTGTTGCCATGTAGTCTCTAAGGTTTGCTAATATGACTTAGGCTCCTCATGGTCTTCTCATATTCCATGTCAAACATGTCATCTAGATCATACTAGCCATGCTCCACATTGTCATCGTCAAATGGAATATCCTCGTCACGAGAATCAAGAGATTCGTTAGAATTTTGACCATAACAATGTTCAAGTTTATGAATGTGAATGTCTTCAACAATGATGTTATTGATGGTAATGACATCTCCTTTAGCATGCATGAGGTCACGAAGCTCAAATAGACAATTATCAAAGTTAGGATCATTCAACTTCATTTTGTGAAAGACAATAGATTTTTGGAAAATAACATCAAGTTCTTCATTTGATTAAGCACATTTCCTGGCAGTACTCTAATGATGAGACTAATAGTTTTAAGATTGCCAAGCATATTAACTTCATCATCATGAGAAGTATGTAAGGGATCAATGGGAGGCACATAGGGATTTTCAACATATTTCCTCAAATGGAATTTATAAAATATATCAATAATTTCACCTTTCCATTGTCTATAATACTCCCCATTGAGAATAGGCACTCTACAACTAAGATTCCCCAAACTAGACACATCCATCTTCCTCCAATAATGATTAAACCAAGGCTATGGACACCAACGTTTTGATACCAATTGAGGGTCACTAGAAGTGATGTCTAGAGGGGGGGGGGTGAATAGACTACTTGAAAAATTAAAATATAGCCTTTTATCAATTTTAATTGTGGGAATATTATAGCATTTAGAGAAAATCATACACACCCTACACATGTAAGTCTGCGAGTATAGTGGCACAAAGTAAATACATGCACATGTAAAGTAAGGAGTAGAGTTTAGGAAGATCAAACACAAAGATGGACCTGGTATTTTTGGCGTGGTTCCGATAGGTGGTGCTATCGTACGTCCACATTGATGGAGACCTCAACACACGGAGGGTCACGGCCGTGCGAGACACGGAGGGAACAACCAACAAAGGGTCCAAGGAGAGCCAACACTGTCTATTCCATCATGGCCTATGTCTACGAAGGACTAGCCTCACTTGGGGTAAATCTTCACGAAGTAGGCGATATTCTTGCCTTTACAAACTACTTGGTTCAACTCCACAACTCGAAGTAGGAGGATCCCAAGAGACACCTAATAAATCTAGGAGGCACCACCCTCCAAAAGGTAATAGATGCGGTAGTACGATGTGCTCCTCGCTCTTGTGCTTTAAAAGATAGTCTCCCCAATATGCACTCACTCTCTCATAGATTTGGCTTGGGTAAAAGATGCTGATTGGGTGGAAAGCAACTTGGGAAGGCTAGCAATCAAGATTCAAATGCTAGGATCGGAATATCTTAATCTCAACACATGAGTAGGTGGCTCTCTCTCAGAAAAATGAATATGGCAAGTGTATGTGTGTTCTGAGTGCTTCCTCTACGAATGAGAGGTGGTAGATGGGTATATATAGGCATCCCTAAAAATCCAACTGTTACAACATTATTACCCAACTCGGTGAAACCAAAATGAAAATCTATGGCATCGACTAGTGCAAAATGTGGCAACTTTTGTCTTATCGGTAAGACTGATATAGAAATCTCGGTGGTACCGATATGGGTGACCCACGACAGTTTCCAAATCTCGATGAGACCGATTTGCAAAACTCAAAAATTCTGATTTTTGAAAATGGCTAACCAGAAAGTTGGTCATTGATTTCAGTGGCACCGAATAGAATGTTGGTGGCACCGAGATACTAGGATGTGGGCATAGGTTGTGTCTTTGATGAAAATTGGTATGACCGAGTGGATAAAGTTGGTGGAACCAATTTTGATGTATAGGCTTTGGACAGAGATTTTGTGGGAGATTGGATGAGTATTTTTGGTGGCTACCTGTGAGCACTTGAGCAACCAGATCATCATAGATACATCATCCCCTTTTAATAGTATTAGCTTTCCTATGGAGTCAATTGTGATTTCTCACATAAAGTAAAATGCAGAGTCTTGAGGCTTGAAGCTTGGCCTATCCTATTCCATCCACTTCTTCTTGTTCTTCTTGGAAATTCTCCTCACAATCCTTTGCCAGCACTCTCTATGGACTATATCTGAAATAAGCTAGATAAAACTATTAGCCAAGAGACAATGTATGTTGTCATGAATTATCAAAACCACAAAGGGAGCATATGTTCTTCCACCAAGGCGGGATGGCCTAGGAGTGCCTGGTAGGAGTTGGAGAGGTCTACGACGTGGAATTAGATGGGCTCGTGGTGAAACTTCTTCGCCATTTGGGTTGCCAAGCCTATTGTTACTAACTTCTTAGGACCCAACTTGGTTCGGGACCATCAAGCTAGAACTTGATCAATAGGTGTCTGGAGGGCATCAGAGACTTGGCTAGTTCATAAAGAAATATAATTTCTCCATTTATTATGGCTCATGCCAAGTCAAGAAGACCATCATCATATTTGTTATTCCAATGTTTCTCTTTGCAGTAACGTGTATATATTATCTACATTGAAAGTTACTATCCCCTCTCATGTTTAGGTTTTGTACCTAGAATGTGCTTGTATATCTTGTACCTCCTATTATGCTTGATTTCTGTTATCTAGCATGTGTAGGTTTTTATGCATGTCCTATAGTTTTGTGTGCTCTCCCGTGCCCTCATTGCATATTTGTTGCATCTTAACGAGCTCTTTTGAGATATTAACGGTCATCACATTATGGGTGAGTGTTATGCTCTATGCGCATCACAAACCTAAGATATGTAATATATTGGAGGACACCTAGTATTTATAGAACAAGGTGACCTAGTTACTATGTGGTATGTCAAGTTCATTTGAAATTCAAATTCTCGTCTGTTGATCATCTTTAGTTGGATTTCAATTGCCTCTTTATCGGGGAGTGATATGCTTTTTGCATATCACAATCCTTGTTGGCATCCTCATTAACATCCTCCTTAGTAGAAGCAGTATCAGATTGAATAATAGGTGGAGGTCTCATAAGCTGATACAAAATATTAGATGAATCAAATGCATAGCTAGATGGGAGTTCCTTACCTCCCCTCATTCCACATGGTATGATATTATTCTTAGGGTCTTTTAGTTTCTTCATCATGATAAACGAGAATCCCAAGTGAACTCAATAAGTAGAGCTATGCTGCCAGACAACGACGCAAGAAAAATGTCCTGATAACCCACATCTATAGGGGATCATAATAGTCTTCATGGGTAGTATTACACTCTAATTTATTGATTCAACACAAGGGGGACGAAAGAATATTTATTGGTCTTAGCATTGAAGTTGCCAATTGAATCTAACCTGGAATCTCTTTCCTCAACAAAGTTTTAGTAGCACATCAAAATAGTAGTTGAAACAGTAACAGTAAACAATTTGTAGTGATTGTACGAGCATGCATTTTCAAATTTGTTTTGGTAGCCGCGTCGTAGGTCTTGACCCCATTATCCCAGGCTTCTTGCAACTCATCCTTAAGCGGCTGCATGTACACATTCATATTCTTCCCTGGATAGTTCGCCCCTGGAATTATCAACGTCAGGAAAATGTTCTTTCTTTTGATAATCTCTCCGGGTGGCAAATTTTGTGGAATGACAAATACAGACCAACAACTGTATTCTGCTGCCATCATACCATACACATTGAACCCATCCGTGCTTATGTCAACTCTAGGTTGTCTTGGATCTTCTGATTTATCCTTATGTAATGCATCGAAGTGCCTCCACGCAAAACCATCTCAAGTGTGTACCAGCATCTTGTTCACATCCGCATCTAGTTCGGTTCTTTTGCCCAATTTGTGCCATGTCATCTGTCTGGCCATCTCTTCGACCATGAAAAGACGTTGAAGTCTTGGTACAATTGGCATATACCAAGGAACACTAATGGGGATTTTGGTCTGATTCTTCTCACCCATGCCGTTGTCTACCACAATATACCTGGAAGAGTTTCAAATGGGGCAATAGTTCAAGGACGCATACTCAAGCCTAAATAAGGCACATCCATTCTCACAGGAATGTATCTTCTCATAGGGCATTTTAAGTACACGGAGGATTTTCTCTGACTGGTACAGGTTTGCAGGCAGTACATGGGCTTTGGGTAGAAAGCGTCCAAATATCGTCATCATCGCGTCGTAGCATTCTCTTCCTAGGTTGAATTGAGCCTTCAGAGCCATTACTTGTGCGATGGCATCCAGCTGACAAAGCTCAGTCTTCTCGTGGAGAGGACGTTTTGGAGACTCCAACATTTCATAGAAGGCCTTTGTAGATTCCTCCATCTCATCATCCGAATCTCGAGCATCATCAAAGTCTTGCACCATGTCTTCAATCCCGGTACCATGCTCGTCGGTGCGACGAAGAATCACCTCAGCTCTCGCACGTTGGTCAGACTCACCATGAAAAGTCCACACCGTATAATTAGGGGTAAAACCCCACTTCTGCAGGTGTTTACCCATTTCAATCTCTGTCTGCTATTTCCAGTTGTCGCAGTTGGGACAGGGCCACCATGTTTTTTGTTGGCCATTTGCAAATGCGGCTCTCACAAACCCCCTGGTTTTTGGTAACCATTCATGGGTCATGTCTTTCTGACTAGGGTGACCAGTGTACATCCAAGCACAATCACTCATGTTGCCTAGCTACCTATGGGGGCACAAGAAATAAATATATAATTCATCATCTACATTCATACGCTAATCAAGTTTGTCAGTTTTATTACGTCCATGCAACCTACACGCTAATAGGTAAAGATAGGTCCTAATCCCACCCGAGTATGTGTAGATTGGGTTCGTTTTCCCATGCTGTGCTCCAGATGCGACGCAGAATTTCGGCAGCACCTCCCCGCTGTTCTCCTGATACACGTCTCGGCAATAAGGAGAGATGATGTGTACCTGGAGAACAACAGGGGAGGCACTGACGAAATTCCGCATCGAATCGGGAGCACAACATACGGGAAAACAAACCCAATCTACACATACTCGGGCTGTCCGTGGAAAATGTTGGACAATTCAAAAGGATGGCGGTTGTAAATATGCAAAGAAATGCATATTTATAGATGTCGCCCTTTCAAACAGGAGACGCATACTGGTCACACATACTCATGATTGAAGAAACCTATAGCTAGCAAGTTTCATCGGCACAAAGACCGGGACACAGCAAATTAAGGGGGTTGGAGGAGAAGTCATTTGTGCTCACGAACAAACGGATGGGCGGAGCTCGTCCAACGCATGTGGAGGTCGTTGAACAACTGCACATTGAAATTCACACGATCAACACAAATATGATGTTTTTATAATTAACATAATCAGAAAATATGTGGCCTAACTCATAATTTACAAAACTACGACCTCGTGGGCCTCTGGAAGGCCGAAAAGCCCGAGGTTGGGGGTTAGTGGCGTCGGGGGTCGGGGGTAGGGGGTCGGGGGTCGGGGGTCGAGGGTCAGTGGCGTCGGGGGTCAGTGGTGTCGGGCGTTCGGAGTTGGGGGTCAGGGTCAGTGGTGTTGGGCATCGGGGGTTGGGGGTCGGGAGTCGGATGTCAGTGGCGTCCGGGGTCGGGGGTCGAGGGTCGGGGGTTTGTGGCGTCGGGCGTCGAGGGTTGGTGGCGTCAGGCGTCGGGGGTCGGGAGCCGGGTGTCAGGGGTCAGTGGTGTCGGGTGTCGGGGGTCGGGAGTCGGGTGTCGGTGGCGTCGGGGGTCGGGGGTCGAGGGTCGTGGGTCCGGGGTTGGTGGCGTCGGGCCTCGGGTGTTGGTGGCATCGGGCGTCGGTGGTCGTGGGCGGGGGGTCGGGAGTTGGGGTCCTTTTCTTTCTTCTTCTCCTCTCTCCGCTTCTTCTTCTTCTTCTTCTTCTTCTTCTTCTTCTTATTATTATTTCTCCTCCTCCTCCTCCTCTTCTTCTTCTTCTTCTTCTTCTTCTTCTTCTTCTTCTTCTTCTTCTTCTTCTTCTTCTTCTTCTTCTTCTTCTTCTTTTCTCTCCTCTTCCTCTTCCTCTTCTCTTTCTTCTTCTTCTTCTTCTTCTTCGTCTTCTTCTTCTTCTTCTTCGTCTTGTTTCTCCTCCTCCTCCTCTTCTTCTATTTCTTCTTTCTTTTCTCTTTCTCCTCCTCTCCTCTTTCTTCTTCTTCTTCTTCTTTCTTCTAAGTTTTTTCTTTTCTATCTATTTTTTTTCTATTATTTTTTTCTATCTACTTTATTCTACCTAATAAACTAACTATATAATTTAAGAGAAAAAAGAAAAATCTAGCTATCTAATTTAACAGGAAAAAAACTAACTTTCTTCTATTATTTTCTTCTAAGTTTTTTTCTTTTCTATCTTTTTTTTCTGTCTACTTTATTCTACCAAATAAACTAACTACATAATTTAACAGAAAAAAAAGAAAAAAAACATACCGGCGACGCAGGGGGCGGGGCGGCGCAGGGAGGAGGGGCGGCGCAGGGAGGAGGGGTGGTGCAGGGAGGAGGGGCGGGCGGTGCAGGGTGGTGGCAGCGCAGGGAGGAGGGGCCGGCGGTGTAGGGTGGTGGCGGCGCAGGGTGGTGGCGGAGCAGGGAGAGGCGGCGCAGGGTGGGGGAGGCGCCGGGTGGTGGCGGCGCAGGGTGATGGCGACGCAGGGTGGTGGCGGCGGCGGGTGGGGGTGGCGCAGGTTGGTGGCGGTGCTGGGTGGGGGAGGGGCGGGCGTGTGGGAGAGGTCGTGCGGGAGCCGGGAGGAGGGCGAAGCCGTGCGGGTGGTAGTGGGGGCCGGCAACCGTTAGTGGGGTGGGGCCGCCGTCCCCTTTGTCGTCCGCCGTGCTCCCAGGTAGACAGCAAAGGAGTCCCAGGCAGACGGCAAAGGGGCGGGTGGGTGGGGGTGGGTTTCGGCCGTTCGGGTGGGGGGCTTTGCTGTGTGCCAAACCTTTTCCGTCCGCATAGGGCTCCTTTGCCGTCCGCCAGCGGACGGCAAAGAGATGGCCGACGGCAAATTAAAACTTTGCCATCATCCACCTCTTTGCGGTCAGCACTATGATAGCTGACGGCAAAGAGTACCTTTGCCTTGCGTCAGCGGACGGCAAAGGCAAGGCAGACGGCAAAATTCTGAATTCCAGTAGTGAATAGTAACTTAGCAAAGATCAATATATGAAAAATGTGGGCACTGTATCAGTGATGGATAACTGTGTTGGATGACGTTCATCATGTAACATTTACACACTAGAGTGATACGGAACTAGCTCCAATTCATCAATGTAATGTAGGCATGTATTCGGAATATAGTCATACGTGCTTATAGTAAGAACTTGCATGGCATCTTTTGTCCTACCCTCCCTTGGAAGCGGGGTCCGTAGGGAAACCAAGGGATATTATGGTCTCCTTTTAATACATAACCAGAACAAATCATTCACACATAGTGAATACATGAACTCCTCAAACTACGGCAATCACCCAAAAAATCCCAATTATTTTCATCTTGGGGTATAGAGATCATGACACGTAAGAGGTGCATATAAATTGCAAGATAGGATCCAAAACACTCTCATATTCATGAAAACATAATAGGTTCAGATGTGAAATCATGGCACTTGGGCCCTAGTGACAAGCATTAAGCATAGCATAGTCATAGCAACATCAATCGTAGCACATAGTGGATATTTGGGATCAAGCCCTATCAAAATAACTCATTACATGATAAATATTATCCACTCCCATCACTGTCTAGCGAGCCTGCAAAGGAATTACTCACTCTCAATGGTGAGCATCATGGAATTGTTGATGGGAAGGGTTGGTGATGACGACGACGATGAATCACCCTCTCCGGAGCTCCAAACGGACGACCACCAGCTCTCCCGCGGAGGAATAGGAGGTGGCGGTGGCTCCGTCTTTTAAAACACGATGAAAACTTCTCGTTTATTATTTTCTTGGGGAGTAGGAATTTATATGCTTGGAATTAGGGTCAGCGGAGCCACGTCGATGCCATAAGGCATCTCGGCGCTCCTCAGGTGGTGAGTACGCCGTGTTGCCTTGTGAGCAACTCGTGGCCCCCTCTGGTGGATCTTCGCTCCAATATTTTTTATGTATTCCATCAAATATCTCTAAAAGTTTCTCCCAATTCCGAGAACTTCCATTTCTGCACAATAAACACCATGGTAGTTCTACTAAAAACAATATCTGGGTTAGTTTCACTCAAATCATGCAAATTAGAGTTCAAAACAAGAGCAAAATTGTTTGGTAAAGTAGATATGTTTGAGATGTATCATGTACTTGTGTTACTTGTGTCTTTTTGATACTTTTTTGAACTATGTCAATAAGTGTCTATTGTTGAACGTAGATTCTAGTATTTGAATCATATTGTTTAAAGTAGATTCAATTAATGTTCTTAAACTTCTATTATACTGTCATTTAGGTTGGGATCGCGCTGTTGTACAACTCTGGTTTAAATCTGAAAATGAAACTGACCGCGCCGCACTAACATGGAATGTCACTACAAACGTATATTACTTCTCGTGTTGGCCACGTAACACACCATCAACATGTCAAATACTACTGGCGTCGTCTCTGTTACGTCTCCAACATATCAATATTTTTTTATTGTTCCATGCTATTATACTCTAGGATGCTTTTTAGGCATTTACATGCTGATTTATATTATTTTTGAGCACTAACCTATTAACCCAGTACCAAGCGCTAGTTGTTGTTTTCTGCATGTTTTGGGCCTTTCAGGAATATTATACCAAACAAAGTACAAATACCCCAAAACTTTTTGATGATTTTTCTGGACAAAATAAGGACCTGAAAGTTTTGGAAGGAGACCAAAGGCCACACAGGGTGGCGCCAAGCCAACAGGGCGAGCCCTGGGGGGTGGTTGTGCCCTAATGGCTTGGGGCCACCTCCCTTGGCCTTTGGCCTTCCTCTCTGTCCTATAAATACAAAATAATCCCAAAAATCCTAGAAGTCACACAAAACACTTTTTTCCACCACCGCAAGTCTCTAGTCCGCAGTGTGCCCATCTGGAGCCCGGTTCGAGTGCCATCCAGAGGGGGCGGGGGTTGATCACGAAGGGCCTCTAAATCAACCTTGCTATTCCCATGGTGATGTGTGAGTAGTTCACAACATACATCCTTGTCCGTAGTTGTTACCTAGATTGCTACCACTCTCTCTCTCTATGTTCTTAATTGCCAAGATCACCACGAGACCCAAGGAGATCTATATTATGTAATCACTCTTGTGCAATGAGTTTGTTTGGATCTAATGAATTGTGGATTTATGTTCATATTATTCATGAGATTATATTAAGTTCCTTGTTGGTCTTTCATATATATGCATGGTTATGATAGGTTCGAAATTCTCTCTGATGTATTGATTTAGTTTGGCCAACTAGATTGATTTATCTTCAGCGAGAGATGTGCATTGTAGTGGGTTCAATCTTGCAATGCTCAATCCGAGTGACAGAAAGGGACATGACACTAAGGGTCCCTCATATTAATTGCATTTACTTTTTCTACATCATGTTATTATTCTCCAATCATTACTCTGTTTTAACTGAATACTCTAGATGCATGTTGGATAGCGGTCGATGGATGGAGTAATAATAGTAGTTGCAGGCACGAGTCGGTATAATTGTTAGATACGTGATGTCTATATGTAATGATCATTGACATGAATAAATATTACATAACTATGAGCTTTTCTATCAATTGCCCAAAAGTAATTTGCTTACCCACCGTATGATTTCTACAAGAGAGAAGCCTCTAAGCAAAAATTATGCCCCCGGTCTATTCACAAACATAATTACAAAAAGGAAAAATACCTTGCTGTCATTACTTAATTTTTATTTATTTTGTACGTTATATTTATCGAACTATCCATCTACACTACTTATTTCTTGCAAGTAACGAGTTCAAGGGGATTGACAACCCACTTGCCTGCGTTGGGTGCAACTGTGTGCTCTTTTGTGTGTAGGCGCTGAAGACGGGAAATTGCATGGTCCTCATATTAGTTAGATAACCTTGGTTCTCACGGATGGAATTACTTATCTACACTATACATCATCCCCTCCACTTGAGGGAAAAACCCAATGCTGATCACAAGTATCAGGAAGGATTTCTGGCGCCGTTATCGAGGAGTATCACCAATTTCCTATCAAGTACCTTCGCACAAATTATCATTCACTTGCTCTACTTTTTATTCTATGTTATATTTTTCTTTCTATAAAAATCAAAAAATCAAAAAAACTTATCTTTGCTAGTTTACTTGTTTGCCTGTTGCTATGGCGATGTCTCCACCGGACAAGCCTCTTCCTCCTTACTTGGGAGAAGGTTCAAAATTTCTAGATTTTAAATACTTGGGTTATGAATCTGTCAAGGAAGGTAGGGATAGATTATTAGAAATAGAAATGAGAGGTAATCCCAAGAGTAATATTAAATTACTTCTTAGAAGCTTTTATGTTGGCTTACCTCTATTTCATAGACTTGTCTTGGAAACAATGCTTTTGACACTTACGGAAAGATGAAAAGTATATTTAGGCTACCGAAGATAGAAACCATTGAACTTACCATATTGGTTAGCTACCATCAAACCAAGCTAATAAAATAAATTAAGGCCACTAAGGAAACCAACCTTAGAGGTTTCTAAAATATCTCTACTAAAATCAATGGAAACATAGTGCTACAAAATTGGAGATTTATACTTATGATCAGAACATTGATGTTCTTAGTGTTTCGAAAGAAGAAATGAGAACTATCAGTGACAAATTGGAACAACTTGTTGATATTATTAATGATGGAAAAGAGAGCCGAATTGTAAAGGGAAATAGACGCCTAGTTGCTAAAGATGGCGTCACTTGAAACTATGCATTATGCCTAGCTAGAGGCGTGAAACAATAACGCTTGTTGAGAGGCAACCCAATAGTTATCTTATTTATTTGTTCTATTTTCTGTTTGTGTGAGATAACATGATTATTCTTACTATAATGATTTTGGATTTATGTTTAAATTAGTGTTTGCGCCAAGTAAATCCTTTGGATGATTTAATGGTAAGTAGAATCGATACAGTGCAAAAACATAAACTTTTACGTCTAGTGTAGAATTTCTCTGATTTTACTGGAACGTCTTTTTGGTCAGCTTCTTTTACACAGGATTTGTATACAAATTCCTCGGGCTTTCCTAATGTTTCAGAATTTTTGGATTTACAGAATTGTGATGTCTTTGCTGATCACTACAAACTTTTCTGTTTTAGTCAGATTCTGTTTTTGCTTGCAAAATTAGCTTGTTCTGATGATGCTATGGATTATATTAGGGGGTCTAAGTCATGGATAATTTAGAATATAGTACCTTATGCATTAGCAAAATATGAAATAATTTGTAAAAGTACCTAATGTTTATGGTTCGCCTATCATACTAACGGATCTCACGAGTTTTCTGTTGAGTTTTGTGTGAATTTTCAAATTTTGGGTGTTATCACGATGGATGAAGGAATAAGGAGAGGAAAAGAGCCTAATATTGGGGAGGACCAAGGCACTCACAAGTCAAATTCTAGGAAGACTCATGCGTCTAAGCTTGGGGATGCCTCGGAAGGCATCCCCTCTTTGGTCTCAATCCATTGGTATGTCACGTGGAGCTACATGTTTATTCATCACATGATATGAGTTTTGCTTGGAGCATCGTTTGCTTTAGTTTGCTTTTTTTGGTTTTCCACAATCATTGTTTTATGCACACACCCACTTGATATACACATGTTCACCATGATTTGTTAGAATACTCTATGTGCTTCCCTTATATCTTTTGTGTTAAGGAGTTGCTCTACTACTTCACTTATATGTTTTATAACGGTGGCGTCTAGATTTTATAGAAATAATTGCACTCTTGATCTTTTCTTAAATTTGTGTAGAGTTAATAAATAGTGATGGTAATTTGCATGGGTTATAACACTAGTAAAAATAATAGGTATTCAAGGAGTGCATAATTAAAACCTTCATGTAGCACATAAAAGAGAAATTGCGAGTTAATGATATTGTTGTGGTAATATGAAAGGGCGTGAGTGCATGGTTGTTGGTTAGTTAAAATATCGATAGTTAAAGGGTTTTAACTTGACGTTGATCTAACTATTGGTTATGGAATGGTGATGTTGTTTGAGCATTCTTATTCCTCGTTGAAATCCTAGTGTTGTTTAGGTCGGGGGCGCGTGATGGTTAACTCCTACTAACCTCCTACCTAGGGGCATGCAGGTAGTACTTTTATTCGAGAGAGCTAATAAAACCTTGCAATAAGTGTCATTTATTTATTACTAATATGAATTCATGGATGTACGAACTCTCACCCCCTCATATTTGCTAGCCTCTGCGGTACCGTGTGTTGCCTATTCTCACCTCAAGGAGCGGTGCGAACTTCGTCGGTGCATCCAAACCCCGTGACATGATACGCTTTGTTGCACATAAGCCACCTTATATCTTCCTCAAAAATCCACCATACCTACATATCATGGCATTTATATAGCCATTCCGAGATATATTGCCATGCAACTTCCACCATTACATCATATGACTAGTACAATCATTGTCATATTGCTTTGCATGATGATGCAGGTGACATAGTTTGTGTGGCAAAGCCATCGTTCATCATTGTTATACATGTAACACTATATCATTGCACACCCTGGTACACTGCCAGAGGCGTTCATATAGAGTCATATTGTTTAGAAGTTTTCCATATCGAGTTTTAAGTAAATCAAAGTGTGATGTTTTTTTATTATTAGGGCACTGACTTAGTGAGGAAAGGACGATGGAGACAATCATTCTCCCACAAGTTGGGATGAGAGTCCGGATAAAAAAAGAGAGAAAACAATAATGAATAAAAATTTAAAAGGAGAAAACAAAAGGAAAAAATGAATATATAAAAGAAAAAAGGAAGGAGAAAAAGAAGGGGCGGTTTTACTACCTCCTTTTCCATACTTGTGCTTCAAAGTAGCACTATGTTTTCATATAGAGGGTCTCATGTTTTGTCCCTTTCATATGCCAGTGGGAATTTTTAATTATATAAATTGGCTTGTATATTCTAATCATGGTCTTCCTCAAATGCGCAAGGTCTTCATGAGCAAGCAAGTTGGATGCATACCTAGTTAGCTTCGGTTGAGATTTCATATACTTATAGTTCTAATGCATCCGTTGCATGGCAATCCCTACTCCATGCATTGATATTGATAGATGGGCATCTCCATATCTTGTTGATTCGCCTAGTTGATGTGAGTCTTTCCTCTCCAGTTTTAACCCTTTTAAACCTAGCTCCATATTCTGTTCCACCTATCACTAGTAAAGGAATGGCTAGCCACAACTCGTGTTGGTGGCGCGTCGTTTCCATCCAACGCCCCCACTAATATTTTCGAAAACTGCTGGCGTTGGCTAAATTTGTACGTTATTGCTACACACATAGTGGTGGTGTTGAAATTATGCCAAACGACACTTGTATGTGGGCCCCAGCTCTCCCACCTTTCACATATTATTGGTTGCATGGCCAAATTTCCTACGCGAGTACTAGGCACCGTAATTGTGTCATGCAACTTGTAGGGCACGCCATAAGTATATTTTTTGGGGCCCATAGATATTATGGCGGCGTATCTAAATGTAGAACACCATAAGTATTTGCATCACTATATATATATAGCTAAACCAGCCTGGTTCATCATAGGCAATCTCTTGACGGCGGTACTCTCATATGTGTGTATACACATAGACAAACAGATTCCTTTTGATTCGATCCATTGAGAACTATAGGCGTCTACTTTTGTGTGTACGCTTAGGATATATATATATATATATATATATATATATATATATTCGGTTTCCATTTTTTAAGAAATGCATGCATGTGTATGTAGTAATATGCTAAAATATTTCTTGACCATTTTTTGTAGGCACTATGGAAGTTCATGATTCATGCTGAAATATATATATATATATATCAAACTATAAATGAGTTCTTAAAAGTCACGTTGGAATATATGAATCCAAAAGGGGAAACACAAATATTATGTCCATGTAAGAAGTGCGAAAACATAGTTTTGATTAACCCTTCTACTGGTCGTGTGAAGATGCAGTTGTTGAAATATGATTTCATGCCTGGTTACACATGATGGAAAAGTCACGGCGAGGAAGAGGAGGATGCTGAAGTCGAAGGGGCGGTAGATGATGATGAGCGAGAAGAAGGTGTGAAGAATGTTTCCCAAAATGAAAACCACCTCGACGGGTAGGAATAATGCAACCGTAAAGAACTCTTGAAGAGGGAAGATCTAGTTGACTATGACCAATCTAGCATCTATCAAGAAGAAGATCCAGAAGCACGTCATATGCAGAAACTTCCATTGAGAGACCCTACACAAACAAGAGAAAAAGTTTCATTGAGAGCCTCCGCACAAACAAGAGAAAAACTTCCGTTCAAACCTCCCGCACAAATAAGACAAATTGAGAAACAACGTCGTAGTTGATTTTTATCTATCTTTTATATATGTATTATTAAATCGGCATCATTCGACTATAATTTATCATATGATTGTAATAATTATCCATATTTTAACATATTTGTGTTTACCGTATTTTCTTATTCTACATTTCTATTGACCTTTGGAAGTTGAATTAGACGTAATTTTGGAAGGCAAATAGCTATGGAGTTGGTGACGTCACTAGTGTCATAGAAAAAATACCTATGTAATTTGTGACATCACAAACATTGTTGGAGATATTATCCCGCCATATGACCCAACCTAAGAGGTCGGGTCAAGATGGTGGTGGCTCAACGTCCATACTCAAGATGTGCCCTGACCTACAAAGTGGGAGGCACAAGTCGGTTTACCAATGAGAGCTGGTGGCGGCCCAAGATTTGAAGATGGCGGGTCAAGGCCCACAAAGGAGAGTGTCGCTAGGAGTTTTCCTTGCTTAAGGAGCAAGGCGAATTAGAGACATAAGACGTCACGGGTCATAATGTGACCCGGACTCTTCTAAACCTAAGGGTCTCGACCTATATATAAAGGCGAGTCTCAAGGGCTGGTAGACTTAAGTTACGATCAATCAAGAGGTCGGCCAGGCGATACCGCACCCTTGTAATCGATTTCATCGTCAATACACACAAAGCAGGATGTAGGCTTTTACGTCCATCGGAGGGGCCGAACCTGGTTAAACTCGTCTCTCGTTCCCGATCAACCCCTTTGAGTCGCCACATAGTTGCGATGGCTTCACCACTAAGTCCTTTCACGAGGACATCTGTTGTGACAAAACCATGACAGTTGGCGCCCACCAAGGGGCTAGCGCATAGTGGAGTTGAGTTCTAAAAGGGAAACTTCCAGGGTTCGGTAGCTACGCGGTTGGTCTGATGACCAAGAGCCGCCGTGGAATGTGCTACATCGACAATTCAAGCTAGGGTCCTGAGGCCGGTTCAACCGAATCTAGTTACCGGGTCCCCTTCGGTAAGATTCACGTCTTCATCGGCAAGATCGGAGCACTCATTCCCGAGCCTAACGACTACACCGGCATCGTTGAGCCGGCTCGGTTCGCCCAACCCGCCAAGCATCAGATCACACAACGTCATGTCTTTGTTGGCTTTACACAGGGGGTCAGCCTCCTAGATGAGCCGATGACTAATTGAGACACCCCTATCAACTCATACAGCGGGTCATCCATGGGGGACACAGATTCGATCTTCCCTCTCTATGAGGGAAGTCTTGGGGGCTTTCCTGGGGCGACAATCTTTGAAGGTTCGGAAGAACCGCGCCAAGTCGCCATCTACATGACGGGAGCAGCAACGACTCAGAATCACCTAGATGCAGCGGCTGCCAATGGAGCCAGCGGGTCTGGAAAAATGTCAGCCCAAGCCATGACAGGTATGATGGTCGAGATGTTGAAACTCGTGGCAGTCATCGTGATGGCTGACAATCAGGAGGAAATCAATACCGAGCTGGCAAAACTGCGTGTGGAGATGGCCAAGATACAACGTGATATTGTCGCTGACAACACCCGGATGGCGGATCAGCAGGTTCAAATTAACGAAGAGGTGGAACGCTTGAAGGCTGAGGCATGGCGTCTCGAGCGCCAGCGAGTCGCCTCCGATGCGGTGCACCACAGGATGCATCAGAGTCGTCTCTCGACAAATCTTAACGCCACTTGTTTATTTGATAGCCCACACACGTGAGGTGGGCAGCATAACCTGCCTCGATGGACAAATCAACATGTTGCGCCGGTTCAGGAACCGGCTTAGCCTCCGCCGATACAGCCGCTGGCTTAGCGTTTCCAAACACCACAGGGCCACTCCTCCAACCCCGTAAACAACGTGCTGGCCGCAACCCGCTACTTGGAGTCTCTCCCTATTCGTGGAAACACCGTACTCAAGGTGGAAGCAAGCAACGCCATCGAGATGCTGAAGACGAATGTGGTTCAACAGGCGCAATTTTCTTATAGTCGTGATTGGCTGCACTCCACACCTCATGCTAGTCATACCGAGAGCTGCCACGACGATCCCCCAGCTATTTCTTGCAGCGGTTGCCGACAGCAGCCTCAAGCCAACTTGCTCGAATTGCCAATGTCGAACGCTAAGGCGCTTGTGAATGTGGCCCGAGTTTCCCGTCAGGAAGAGGTAGAGGCGACGGCAGCGATAGCGGGTCAGGTGGTTCCGACTTATGTCTAGACGGCACCTACGTACAGTGAGTCGGGAGGAAGGAACATAGGCATCCCCTTATTTTCTCTTCGCAATGCGCGCATGCCCAAAGATTTCAAAGGCCCTCGCAATTTTCCCAACTACACACCCGATCTTGAGTCGGGTGCGTGGATTGAGAGTTACGAGCTTGCTATGGATATGCTTGATGTCAGTGATGCAGTATGCGCCAAGTACTTCACTATGATGTTTGAAGGGCCGGCTCACACGTGGTTGAAAAAATTACCACCCAACTTGATCAATACCTGGGTGGAATTGAAGGAGCGATTCACTAAAACTTTCGTGGAGCTTGCAAATGCCCAATGATGATTGTAGATTTACAACATTGCATTCAACGGATGGATGAGTCGGCCCACCATTGGACACGGTGGGTTGCGTAGATTATCCACTCCTTAGATGGGATCACGGAGGCTCATGTCGTGCTGATCTTAGAGAAGAACTATCACTTTCAACCTCTAGTGTTGAAGCTCGATTGTCTTAAGCGGGAGGTGCAGGATATGGGCGAGTTGATGGACACCCTCACCAGGTATGCCGAGTCAGACGTCACGAAGGATGCCGACTCTGATGATGATAAGGCCAGTGAAGTCAAGAAAGGAGATGGGACCAAGAGTCACCTCCAAGCTCAAGGACGTAATGGCAACCAGGGAGGTCAAGGAAAGAGAAGGTCAAAAGATGACACGTCTGATTTTGTTGCCAATACCAGCACCAGGCCGAGAAACCAGTGTCAGAATACTGGACAAAATATGGAATTTCGTGGGAAAATATCACGTAATTATGAGGAGATGCTTAAGGGACCTTGTCCTAAGCACAGGTACCCCGGATGCCCCGTCTAACCACTCTTGGGAAAACTGATTGTGATGCAGGAATTTTGTCTTCAAGCGTCCATAGAACACCAACGGGGAAACGGCGATGGACATCCGGGTCAGTTTGGTCCTAGCGGATCACAAGGGGGCTCGTTCCACTGATTCCCTAGTTCCGGCCCTCATGTACAAGGCGGCTCAAATAATAATGGCGGACAACAGTCTAGCTAGGGTAATCAGCAGTACAACAACCAGGGCGGCTTTCAGCAACTAAACAACCAAGGCGGGTATTGACAGCCAAATAATCAAGGCGGTTTTCAGAGCAACCCTAAGCAGTTGCGCAATTGTCAGTACCATGTTTCACCACTAATATCTGTAAAACGGATAAGAAAATCAAACAGAGGGCGATCAACATGGCTGAGCCGGCGGTTCCCAAATATCTCAATTGGTCTAAACAGTCCATCACATGGAGTACATCTAATCACCTGCCCTAGGTTGATAATCCTGGCGAATTAGCACTGGTGGTGGGACCACAGGTTGGGGGATACACCCTCTCTAAGGTCCTCATGGATGGAGGTAGCAGCATCAACATCTTGTACTACCACACCTTTCGGCGGATGATTTTTTCTGAGAACGACTTGGTGCCTTCGACTACAGTCTTTCACGACATTGTCCCGGGTAAGTAGGCGTATCCAGTTGGGCGGATCAAGTTGAATGTTGCTTTTGGTGATGAATCCAATTATAGGAGCGAGGCTCTCATGTTTGAGGTGGTCAAAATCAAGAGTCCTTACCACGCTCTGTTCGGGCGGCTGGCTAACGTCCGCTTCATGGCCCGGCCTTGCTATGTGTACCTCAGGCTCAAAATGCCCAGTCTTAAAGGTACCATCACAGTCAATGGGGACCAAAAGATAGCACAGGAATGCGAAGAAGGAGACGCCGCATACGCTAAGTCGGCGTGCTCTGTTGAAGAGATGAAGTTCCACAAGGCCAATGTGGACCCGGCCGACATGAGCCCGCTCAAAAAACAAACTGTTGATTATGAGCCGCCCCTCAAGTTCAAGCCGACAAATGACATCAAACAAGTGGATTTCACCCCAGGCGACTCTTCTAAGCAGTTTACTATTGGGACGGGCCTGGATCCCAAATAGGAAAGCGGGCTCATGTAATTCATCTGTGAGAATCAGGACATCTTTGCATGGAAGCCTTCTAACATGCCGGGAGTATCGAGATAATTTGCTGAGAACCATCTGAATGTGGATCCCAAGATGAAGCTGGTCCGACACTACCTCTGTCATTTTAATGAGGAGAGACGTAAAGCAATTGCGTAAGAAGTCGCCTGGCTCTTGGCTGCTGGGTTCATCATCGAAGTTTTTCATCTTGAGTGGTTGGCTAACCCGGTCTTAGTTCTCAAGAAGAATGACACTTTTTGTATGTGCATTGATTATACAGATCTCAACAAAGCTTGCCCGAAGGATCCCTTTGCCCCCCCATATCGATCAAATCATTGACTCTACGGCGGGTTGCGAGCATTTGTGCTTTATGGATGTGTATTCTGGTTACCACCAGATCAAGATGGCAAAGGAGGATCAGGAGAAAACGGCTTTCATAACTCACTTCGGCGCTTTTTGCTATGTCTCTATGCCCTTTAGGCTTAAGAGTGCGGGGCGACTTATCAACGCTGTATTCAGAACTGTTTGCACAGTCATATTGGGCGTAATGTTCATGCTTACATTGATGGTATCATGGTGAAATCATAGAAGAAGGAGATGCTTTTAGGCGATATCAGGGAGACGTTTGACAACCTTTGAGTGTACGACATGAATCTTAATCCGACCAAATGTTTTTTTGGTTCCTGCAGGCAAGTTGTTCGGTTTCCTGGTGTCAGAGTGAGGCATCGAAGCTAACCCGGATAAAATCAAGGCGATAACCTTGCTTGATAAATCGGCCAACATCAACCACGTCCAGCTGTTAGAGCATATATCTCCATATGTGGTGTTGGTAATTGATGACAATTCCTATGGACTAATGGTTGCCTTAAGTTATATTTATAGGATTTGTCCATAGCCACTTCTTGAAGTCCATCTGTTGGGTTCAAGGAGTTTATATGATGACCAAGATGGTATTCAAGGTATTATCCAAAGAATGGTCATAGAGGCACTAGGTTGATCAAGATCTCAAACAAAGAGTAAATCAAGATGATCAACACACAAAGCGTAAAAGATGTACCGAGAGGGATCAAGTGATCCCATGGTATGGTAAGCATTGTCCATTACGTGTTTGTGTACTAACCCATGGTCTTCGTGAGACTCCTATGTGGGGGTTAGGTGTGCTTCCATGGGCTTGCGTCAAAAGGAAGATCTCATACAACTCATGAAGGATGACCTCAAGTGGTGATCGTCATCAAGATTGTGGTGTGCAAGTTCAAGTGGATCAGCACGAATATATCATTGAAACTATTGTTAATGATCATGTGTTGATAAGGACAAGCTCATGTGCTAACAAGGACAAGATCAAGATAAGCATTCCTCAGCACTACATGCTTGATTCTTGTGGATGTTCACATGGTGGACAAATGAAGATGAATACATAAGCTAGGCTTTCCACATTGTGTATGGGAGAGCTGCTTGAAGACTTCATCATGTCTTGCTTTCAACTTGAGCCAAGAAGGAACAACAACATCAAGCTCAAGTGAAAGGGCTAACTCAAGGGTATCAGTTCCTTTGACGTTTGTGGTGCGGAGTGATGATCAGCGAATAAAAGTATACACTCAAGTATGGATCATCAGTACCCCTTTTATAATTCTTGAGTCTTTAGGGATCCCGCACTATTAAGAGGGGATCACAGGTTTTGTGATGAACTTGCGCAAACTAGATATCCACTGTTCTGCTCTTACCACATCTCCACTGCTCTGCTGTTATCAGAAAACATGACCAGTGCCTCGGACATCCGGCTTCCTTTGGACGTCCGAGGCCCGGACATCCGGCCTCCTCTGGACGTCCGATGCCCGGACATACGGCCTCCTCCGGACGTCCGAGGCCCAGACGTCCGACCAGCTTCGGAAATCCGGAGCTTTGCACCAGAGAAACTTGAGCCATATAACTCGGACTTCCGGTTCCCTCCGGACGTCCAAGGGCCGGACGTCCGACCAGCTTTGGAAATCCGGAACTAGGCACCAAAGAAACTTGAGCCATATAACTCGGACTTCCGGCTCCCCCCGGACGTCCGAGGGCCGGACGTCCGACAAGCTTCGGAAATCCGGAGCTTTGCACCAGAGAAACTTGAGCCATATAACTCGGACTTCCGGCTCCCTCCAGACGTCCAAGGGCCAGACGTCCGACCAGCATTGGAAATCCGGAGCTTTGCACCAGAGAAACTTGAGCCACATAACTCGGACTTCCGGCTCCCTCCGGACGTCCGTCCCCTTTCGGAAATCCGGAATCTTGCACCAGAGAAGTTTGAGTCGAATAACTCGGACTTCCGGCCTTTCTCCGGACGTCCGATCCCTGTTCAACTCCAAAGTGGTTCCAGATATATTTACAGACCTCGGACGTCCGACCCATGTCGGACGTCCGACCCCTTGTGGACGCCCGGACATCCGTGAACTGCTGGATGTCCGACCCCTGTGTGACTTAAAGTGTCCCCAACGGCTGTTTTCTCTCCCCACTATAAATACCCCCCTCCCACTTCCTGAGAGGGTGCCCCAACATAGCCTTGTCCTGATAAGAACTCATTTCTACCTCACACACATTTGCTCACACCAAATCTTAGATCCCAAGAGCATTTGTGAGCCCCTTTGAGAGTTGTTCCAATCAAAAGATAGATCGTCTCCCTCTCCTTCTCTCAACCCAAGCTATTTGAGATTTGAGCAAGTTTTGAGCATTCCCCATGATCTTGTTACTCTTGGAGGTTGGAGACTCCTAGGCGGTAGGAGTTCTTCGGAGAGGAATCAATACGTGTGATTACCCCACGGAAAAGTTTGTGAGGGTTTGGAAGCCACCTCAAAGGCTTACCACTAGTGGTTGAGAAACGCCTTCGTGGTGTTATCTCAAAGGGAGAATAGGGTGAGCCTTCGTGGCGTTGGTGTGCTTTCGTGGTAACATCCACCTCTCTAACGGTGACTAGCTTCCCTCCAAGGAAGTGAACATCGGGATACATCTTCGTCTCAGTGACCTTGGTTATCCTTAACCCTAACTCCTTACTTGTGGTTTACTTGTGTTACTTGAGCATACATACATTGCATATTGTTTGTGCTCATTATATTGTGTTGGCTATTTCTTGTACAAGATTAATCATTCAAGCATACCTTCCATATCCACACGTTCACACTTGCAGCTTTTGATATATCGTGTGCTAGTGTGATCTAGTATCTTGTGTCGTTCACCTACTTGTCGTGTGATATAGCTCAAGTAAGTTTGTGTAACTTACTTGTGCTTGTTAGTAACTATATTGTGTCCATCTTGGTAGATCGTGTTGTTGATACACGTTGTAGTGCCTAGTGCATTTAGGATTTGTGCTTGACAAGTATCCTCTTAGTTTATTTCCGCATTAGGTTTAAGCCAAATCCGAAGAAGTTTTTAAATAGCCTATTCACCCCCCCTCTAGGCGTCATCGAGGTGTTTTCAATTGGTATCATAGCAAAACATAATAGTCTATGATGATATCATAACAATCCATAACAATCACAATCATTCATAATTAGCCATACATGAGTTTATCCATTACATTAAATCTCCAAGGACTAAAAACTACGATACATTACTCCCCTTTGGCACCAAGTACCAAAAAGGGAGGCACCAACAACACCAACCACGCTCAGAGCTCATCAGCATCATCATCAGCATCATCACCATCATCAGGCAAGCCACTGCCACCTGCCTCGTCAAGGAAATCAGCCCACTCAGGACCAGATGGGAAGCCAAAGTTAGTAGGAGGAGCAGCAGGAGGGGCCTCATCATCACTCACATCAAGAGCGCCCGAGGCTCTCATACGAGCCTTGAGGCATTCTTGGAGGAGACTAAGCGAGAAACCACATCATGGGTTTGACCACACTGGAAAGAGACGACCTTCATCATAGCAGAATGTGCCTTGCCAAGGAATTTGGCAATGCGACCGAGAGGAGCGGAGCTAGATGAGGGGGTGGCTGACCGGGCAGCAGTGCGGCGAGTGGATGTGGAGGATGGGGCTTTCTTGGGAGCATAGTTATCCGCCATGTGATCGGGAATGACCCACTTGCGATGTGTGTGAGTGACAGCCACAGAGAAATCAGCAACATGATTAATAAGAGCCTGGATGAAGGGGGCATGAGGAAAGGCTCGCTTGTACTGAAAGTTAGCAAGCCGAATCTCATGCCATAGAAAATGAGGCACATTAATTTTGCTCTTGGGGTGCTCGTACAAGTGAGACATGATGTCAATACAATAGCCACTGCAAGAGCCCTTAACACCCATCTTGGGATAGATGGTGTGGATGAGACACTGAAAAATGATGAAGTAAGGTGAGCGCCAGATGGATACCTAGTTAAGGTCCTTCATGCGTTCATCCGCATCAAGCTCACTTAGTGGTTTGAGAAGATACCCACACACCTCAATGGACTTAGGCGCATGGTTAGGATCATGCCTATGTATTTTGAAACCGGAGTTGGGGAAACCAAGTGCGGCAACAATAGTATCATAAGAAGCTGTGAAGCGTACATCAGAGGTGATCCAGCTAAAAGTGTGGTTTGGAGCAAAGAAGCATGTGGCATAGCATTGGTGAATGGCAGCAGCATTAAAGTCGCGATGAAAGGCAAACGGGGCGGCAAGCCCCGATGCCTCAATAAGCTCAATGGCACCCGGGTATTTCGCCAGGTGCATGCGAATATGCTCAAGATCTATATAGAGATGAACAGATAAACCCTTGGGAACTATGACTGTAGTAAAAATGTCCGCCTGGACGTGTGTGCGGAAAAGTGAGTCCGTAGAGTCACGTACGACAACGTATTGATCAATGTCGCGGCGAAAAGTGAGGTATGATGACTTGGCAAGTGTGGTGAAGTTCGTGATTGCACGACCTAAGGTAGCAGGGGGTTCTAGTGAGATGCGACGAGCTTCACCTGCGGGCTGAGCAGGAGGAGGTGGTGGCATGTAGGACGCCCTGCGAGTCCCGGGCTTTGGCTTGGACCTCCGATTGGCGGGCTTTGGCTAGGTCTGTCTTTAATTATGTTTCACGACCTAGAGAGCATCGATGTCTACTATTGGATTAGTGCACAATGGCACCTTTGACTTTGATGGCACAGATTATACCCTATGGAGAATCCGTATGCTTCATCACTTTCGGGCCATGGGCCCAAATACTTTACGAATTGTTCTTGTAGGGATTGTCGACAAAAAGGATGATGCATCTTCATCTACTAATGAAATGTATCTTTATTGTGAGGCTTTTCTTGCCATTCATCGGACCATAAGTCCAAAAGTGTTTAAGTCTATCTCGACTTGCAAGTCAGCTCATGAAGTTTGGACTAAACTTGAAGATATATACGGTGGGTCCAATCTTGATGAAGATGATATTATGATGAAGGAGTTGGTACAAGAGCTCTTCATTCTTTTCGATCATAAAGAGTCTCCCACTACTTCCATATTTGATTGCTTGCACACCTCACCATCTTCAATCTTACAAGGTAATGACATGGTGAGTGAAGAAATATATGTTGATGAAAATGTCATAGCCTCTATGGACATGAGCATATCTAGCACCACACATAGTGTAAATTATTGTGCTGATAGGTCATGCATTTCACCTAAAGATCCCTCGGCAAATGTCTGTGGTGATATGCCTGCTCTCCCGTGTCCTCTTGATCAAAATATCTTGTTTGTCCCTAGTTTTTCTATGACTAATCATTTAGGGGAACTCAAGAAATATGAAGTACTTTTGACTAATGAAGAATCTGATTCTCCAAAAGAATCATCATCAACTCCTCCAGTTCACATGTGCCTCATGGAAAGAGGTAATAATGAGGTATCACTTCCCTGTGTAATAACGATGATATTTGCAATGAGGATGATGATGATGACTTGACTGAAAATATCTATGTGATCAGTAAAATTCTTCATAAAGCTAAAAATAACGCTCTTCAAAGGTTCCAAGATGTTCTTGCTTACTTTGAAAATTGTAATGATTCAATTAATCATGAACAAGCTAGAAGTTAACAACTTGAACATGAACTTGAGAAGAGTCATCAAGCATGTAGAGACTTAAGATCTTCAAAAGCAGAGATTGAAGTTACTCATGATAAACTTAAAAGGGATTTTGAGGTCCTTCTCCTTGAATGCAAGAATGTCAAGGGAGAGCTCGTCAAAACCTCTAAGATCTATGAGGAGCTTCAATCTACTCATGAGAAGTCTCTAATCGCTACTTACTCCTCTCATATTGTTGATGATACTTGTACATCTAACCCTATCTCTTTTGAAGTATCAACATTGAAGGAGAATGTTGAGCTACGTGCTCAACTTGATTTACTAACTAGCAATTATGGGAAGTTGGAAGAAAACCATGTAATGCTCACAAGCTCTCATGCCGATCTTCTAACATCCCATAATGTGAAAAAGTTAGCTCATGAGGCTATCACCACCAAGGTAACATCAAGTGAGCCTCATGTGAACAATGGCACTACTTCTAGTCAAAGTATTATATTTCGATGTGCTAGTCCTCGTAATTCGTCTACTCATAATGTTGCTACCTCGTGTGATGAATTACTTTCCTTGCCTTGTTTCTCTAACATTGAAGCTTACACTTCCTCTAGTACTTGCATTGATACTAACCGTGCAGAGGAAATCGAAGAGCTCAAGGCCCAAGTCACTTCTTTGAAGAAAGACTTGGAACAGTTTCATGAAGGGATGTCCACACTCAACAACGTCCTGTGTGAGAAAACATCTCCGAATGAGAAAACTGATGTTGGAGTAAACTCAAACAAGAACAAGAGGGGCCTAGAACAAGTCAAGAATTCGGCCAAAATCATTTGCTTCAAGTGCAAATTTAAAGGGCACCATGTTAGATCTTTCCCTCTGAAGACGAAGTCTCAAAGTCACAAGCAACAAGGGAAGCGGCCACAAACTCAATCACATATTCAGCTACAAGTTGAAGGAAGGCCTCTTCCCAATAAGACCCAAGCCAACAATCCCCGAGGTGAGAAATCAACTGGGAAGAAAGCAAAGGGTAGATGTTGCTACTTATGTCGTGAGAAGGGTCACGTCGCTTCGTCTTGCACAAGAGGTAACTTATCCAACCCAATCACTATTGATGATATCTATTCCCTTGGGAAGGATAAGGTTGGCAATGTGTTTGCCAAGTTTGTTGGTACTCAAAATGGTGTCAAGAAAAGAACCATTTGGGTTGCCAAGCCTATTGTGATTAACCTCTTAGGACCCAACGTAGTTGGGGACCAACAAGCTCAAACTTGATCAATAGGTGACTATGGAGGACATTAGAGACTTGGATACATAATGAAGAATTAAGGGGTCTTCATCATTCATATTATCTCAAGCCAAGTCATTTGGATTATTGAGTTTCTATCTTATATCCAATGAGCCTCCTTATGGTAACTTATACTTGAACTGTTTACATTGTTAGGTGCTTGCCCCTTTGCATGTTGTGGTTTTGTACCTTGCATGCGTTTGTATATGTTGTGCTTCCAACTTGCTTATCTTGAGTAATCGAGTATGTGTATGTTGGTTTGCATATCATGTACATTTGAGTCTTGTATTGAGCCTTTTTGCATCTTGCTTGTATTTTTGTTGGCTCTTGTGAGAGATTAATGGATTATCCCATTGTGGGGGAGTGATGGCTTTGCACACCTCACAATCCTATAAATGTGTATACATGGGGAATACCACTTAGTTTTGATATTTCAAGATTATCTAGTTTCTATGTGGTATGTCTTACTCATGAGAAATTCAAATTCTATAAGGTCCATTAAGTATCTCTTGTTGGTTTTAATTTGCCACTTGTTAATATTGTTGGTTTATCACATTATGGTGGAGTAATATGCTATGTGCATATTACAAACCTAGAAAATGTGTACATTTGAGGTGTTGCCACTTAGTGTTGATATTGTAAATTATCTTGTTCCTAGGTGGCATGTTAGCTCTACAAGTGTCATTTGCTTGCGTTTTATGGGTAAAGATGATCTTGGATATATTTGTGATCTACCAATGAGTATCACTTCAAAAATACTTCTTGTCCTTGACAATTGGTATTCCCATCATGTGATAGGAATTGCTAATCGTCTTTACATTGGATTTTGTGTTTCGTTTGTCTTCCTTGCCTCTTATGGATCTATTTTAACATGTCTAGTGTTTTTATAGATATAGAGAAAGTGATGATCCCATCGTGTGCATTTTGTATTTAAATGCAAATTCTATATAATGCACGTCCCTTGGGGGAGCTATCCTATTTTCTTTAGAACACTCTCTTTATTCATCCATCATAAAATCTTTTGATCCCCATCAAGTGTGTGTTGATGGGAGGCAAGTCTTGCTCTTTATGATGCTTTGTGCCATTATGAAAATTTGTCGAGGGCTTGGTTTGTTGGAACCTAGCTCTCTTTTGGAAATTAGATACCTCGTGTTTTTTTTCCTTCAATTGGTTTCTTGTTTCCTTTTATTTGGCATGTGTCAATGGATATCTCATTCCTTGAGGTATCTTTTAATTGATATCCTTCAAGTGATAGTTCTTTTTTTTGTTTAAGATCTTATTATCACTTGATACCTTGTCTTTTGGTGACTTATCAACTTTGTGTTGAGTTGATTCTTGAGAGTCTTGAGCATGCATATCTACTATATACAACTTCTTTTGCTTGCTTTCCTTCTTTGACCCAATATATAGGGGAAACTCCATCTTGTCATAAATTGGCTAAAGTGTGCATGAAATTCAAATTCATATCTATATGCACATATGTATGTGGAGTTTGTCCTATGTATTGCTGGTTTTCTAACTCCTTGGTCCCAATTAGTTTGGGCACCATTTTGTTTGTTTTGCTGTTCCAGGAACAACTAGAGATGCATTGAATGCTCAGCTCACCTATAAGGAAGGTGTTGAGACCATGTGATTATTGGAGCCAAGTTAGGATGATCAAAGAACAACTATCTACTACATCAATCTAATGTTGTCTCGGTAAAAAGTATCCACTTCATGCATTATTTTCTTGCAAAGGCCCCAACCTGTCTTTTCTTTTCCAGGTTGCATCATGGCATGAATCTCTTGATTCGTTCTTGTAGTACTTGTTTGCTTTATCAAAGCATCCGAACAATGATGTCTTACTACTAGTTGGGATGTCTTTGATGTTTGTATGTTGGAAGTTCATATTGTACAATAAGAAAATATTAGGCCATGTGCTATGCTTCCAAGCAAAAGATCTCATTGATATATTTATGACTTCCTTTTGGATATCTAGTTCATTCCTTCTTGTAACCATTTCGTGTGTATGTCCTTCTTTGTGGATATATATCATCATGATTGTCTTCTACTTATAATTATTTACACATGAGAGAAGTTACATATCTAATTGATATCCTCTTTTCTTTCACGTCCATCATTACATTTCCTTTTTCAGTTTTTGGTGGCTTCGTGAAAGGATTTGTTTTGAGTGCGTATCTTATTTTCCTACATCTTGATGCACTCTTTGGCCGTGAAGATTATTTTTCCTCATGCTTGTCTTGATGAGGGTTTTGCCATTTCAATTAGTATCCCTCCTCTTGATAAGGTTCTTACTTCCTATCATCACAATGGGTTGTCACAAGCGTTGGTTCTTATTTTGTTTATTAGTAAGCTTGTGACCCCATTTTCTAGTATGTGTGTGTGGGAATGATATGTCTTGCACATTGTATCTCATTTCATCAAGACTATGTGATGAGTAATGCTCATCCTTATCTTAGTCTTCTCAAGTGCTTTGCCATGACTCACACACATTACTTTGGTTGAGCTTATTCTTAAGTTGCTTCCTTTACATGTTGCTCAACCATTTGTTTTGTGCAATTGACATGCTTATTGTCTCATCTATCTTCTTGCACTCGTTGTGTGTTTTTATTAATTTTGGGGGAGGAACGATCCTATTTTGTGCACCTGTATCAAATACAAAAATCTCGTATTAGTGCACAAATCATGGGGAGCTTCTCTAGTTTTTGATAAAACACTCTGTTGCCTTTATCATAATATCTTCTATTCATGTGGTTCGAAGGACCATATGATTGTTTGTTCCATCTGGAATCTTTTGAGTTCTTGCCTCTATCTTTGTATGTCTTTGTGGCATACGATCCTCCAACTACTTATCATTGTATTTGTGTATTTTTCTGCACTCATTTGCTGAGAAGTACACACTTTTTGGAGGACCACCTACTATATTGGCTTTCTAAACTTTTCGTCCATTTTGGCAATCGATGCCAATGGGGGAGAAGTTTAGAGAGTTTACTTTGGATATGTTTAGAGGGTTTTGCTTTTATTGCGTAAGAATTTACATCTTGCACACATGCATTGTTACCTTGTATGTGTGCGCTTGGTTATGCTTATTTCCTTATATAAACTCTCTTGAAGTGGTTGTCTTCAATTACCAAAATGGGGGAGATTGTTAGAGCATATATCTCCATATGTGGTTTTGGTAATTGATGACAATTCCTATGGACTAATGGTTGCCTTAAGTTATATTTATAGGATTTGTCCATAGGCACTATTTGAAGTCCATGTGTTGGGTTCAAGGAGTTTATATGATGACCAAGATGGTATTCAAGGTATTATCCAAAGAATGTTCATAGAGACACTAGGTTGATCAAGATCTCAAACAAAGAGTAAATCAAGATGATCAACACACAAAGCGTATAAGATGTACCGAGAGGGATCAAGTGATCCCATGGTATGGTAAGCATTGTCCATTACGTGTTTGTGTACTAACCCATGGTCTTTGTGAGACTCCTATGTGGGGGTTAGGTGTGCTTCCATGGGCTTGCGTCAAAAGGAAGATCTCATACAACTCATGAAGGATGACCTCAAGTGGTGATCGTCATCAAGATTGTGGTGTGCAAGTTCAAGTGGATCAGCACGAATATATCATTGAAACTATTGTTAATGATCATGTGTTGATAAGGACAAGCTCATGTGCTAACAAGGACAAGATCAAGATAAGCATTCCTGAGCACTACATGCTTGATTCTTGTGGATGTTCACATGGTGGACAAATGAAGATGAATACATAAGCTAGGCTTTCCACATTGTGTATGTGAGAGCTGCTTGAAGACTTCATCATGTCTTGCTTTCAACTTGAGCCAAGAAGGAACAACAACATCAAGCTCAAATGAAAGGGCTAACTCAAAGGTATCAGTTCCTTTGACGTTAGTGGTGCGGAGTGATGATCAGCGAATAAAAGTATACACTCAAGTCTGGATCATCGGTACCCCTTTTATAATTCTTGAGTCTTTAGGGATCCCGCACTATTAAGAGGGGATCAGAGGTTTTGTGATGAACTTACTCAAAGTAGATATCCACTGTTCTGCTCTTACCACATCTCCACTGCTCTGCTGTTATTAGAAAACAGGACTAGTGCCTCGGACATCCGGCCTCCTCCGGACGTCCGAGGCACGGATATCCGGCCTCCTCCGGACGTCCGAGGCCCGGACGTGCGACCAGCTTCGGAAATCCGGAGCTTTGCACCACAGAAACTTGAGCCATATAACTCGGACTTCCGGCTCCCTCCGAACGTCCAAGGGCCGGACGTCCGACCAGCTTCGGAAATCCGGAACTATGCACCAGAGAAACTTGAGCCATATAACTCGGACTTCCGGCTCCCTCCAGACATCCGAGGGCCGGACGTCCGACCAGCTTCGGAAATCCGGAGCTTTGCACCAGAGAAACTTGAGCCATATAACTCGGACTTCCGGCTCCCTCCCGACGTCCAAGGGCCAGACGTCCGACCATCTTCGGAAATCGGGAGCTTTGCACCAGAGAAACTTGAGCCATATAACACGGACTTCCGGCTCCCTCCGGACGTCCGAGGGCCGGACGTCCGTCCCCTTTCGGAAATCCGAAATCTTGCACCATAGAAGTTTGAGTCGAATAACTCGGACTTCCGGCCTTTCTCCGGACGTCCGGTCCCTGTTCAACTCCACAGTGGTTCCAGATATATTTACATCCCTCGGACGTCCGACCCGTGTGGACGTCCGACCCCTTGTGGACGCCCGGACATCCGTGAACTGCCGGATGTCCGAGCCCTGTGTGACTTAAAGTGTCCCCAACGTCTGTTTTTCTCTCCCCACTATAAATATACCCCTCCCACTTCGTGAGAGGGTGCCCCAACACAGACTTGTCCTCATAAGAACTCATTTCTACCTCACACACATTTTCTCACACCAAATCTTAGATCCCAAGAGCATTTGTGAGCCCCTTTGAGAGTTGTTCCAATCAAAAGATAGATCGTCTCCCTCTCCTTCTCTCAACCCAAGCTATTTGAGATTTGAGAAAGTTTTGAGCATTCCCCGTGATCTTGTTACTCTTGGAGGTTGGAGACTCCTAGGCGGTAGGAGTTCTTCGGAGAGGAATCAATCCGTGTGATTACCCCCCGGAAAAGTTTGTGAGGGTTTGGAAGCCACCTCAAAGGCTTACCACTAGTGGTTGAGAAACGCCTTCGTGGTGTTATCTCAAAGGGAGAATAGGGTGAGCCTTCGTGGCGTTGGTGTGCCTTCGTGGTAACATCCACCTCTCTAACGGTGACTAGCTTCCCTCCAAGGAAGTGAACATCGGGATACATCTTCGTTTCAGTGACCTTGGTTATCCTTAACCCTAACTCCTTACTTGTGGTTTACTTGTGTTACTTGAGCATACATACATTGCATATTGTTTGTGCTCATTATATTGTGTTGGCTATTTCTTGTACAAGATTAATCATTCAAGCATACCTTCTATACCCACACGTTCACACTTGCAGCTTTTGATATATCGTGTGCTAGTGTGATCTAGTATCTTGTGTCGTTCACCTACTTGGCGTGTGATATAGCTCAAGTAAGTTTGTGTAACTTACTTGTGCTTGTTAGTAACTATATTGTGTCCATCTTGGTAGATCGTGTTGTTGATACACGTTGCAGTGCCTAGTTCATTTAGGATTTGTGCTTGACAAGTATCCTCTTAGTTTATTTTCGCATTAGGTTTAAGCCAAATCCGAAGAAGTTTTTAAATAGCCTATTCACCCCCCTCTAGGCGTCATCGAGGTCTTTTCACCAGTGCATGGCGGGTCAAATTGTGGCATTGAGCCATTTGATAAGTCGCCTCGGTGAGAAGGCCATCCCCTTTTGTCAGTTTCTCAAGAAAACAGATCATTTTATTTGGACTGATGCAGCTAACGAAGCTTTTGAAGCCCTCAATAAACAACTTGCTCAGCCGCCCCGACTGATAAGGAACCAATGCTCCTTTACATTGCTGCTAACTCTAAAGCAGTAAGTGTGGTGGTGGTTGTTGAGCGCAAGGAAGAAGGCAAAGAATATCCATTTCAGCGGCCGGTGTATTTTGTTAGTGAGGTATTGACTTTGTCTAAGCAACGATACCCACATAGGTAGAAGTTAGTCTTTGGAATTTTTATGGCAAGCCGGAATCTGAAGCATTACTTCCAGGAGCACCCAATCACTATGGTTAGTTCGACAGCAATTAGGGACATTATATAGAACCGCGAAGCTACTGGGTGGATTGCTAAGTGGGCAATCGAGGTTGGTCCTCACCATGTGAAATATATGCCTCCCACGGCCATCAAGTCTCAGGCTTTGGTGGATTTCATCAACGATTGGACCAAGTTGCAGATTCCAGAAGATAGGCCTGATAACACATACTGGACTATTCACTTCGGTGGTTCTAGGCAGTTGGAAGGCTCAGGAGTTGGCATGGTGTTATCTTCCGCACGAGGTGACAAATTTTGCTATGGTTTGTGTCTCATGTTTCCTTGCACCAAGAACGCGGCTGAGTATGAGGCTCCGCTTCATGGGCTTAGAATAGCTAAGGAGATAAACCTTAGTCGTGTCAGATGCTTGGGCGAATCATATTTAGTGGCTCAACAAGTCTCTGGAACTTGGGACTCCAAGGATCCGCTAATGGTGGCTTATGGGCATGCAGTAGCCGAGGTGGCGGGTCATTTTCACGGTTACCAGGTTGATCATATTGATCGGCGACACAACAAGGCGGCTGATGCTTTATCACGACTCAGATATCAACGCAAGCTTGTTCCCCCAAATGTGTTCCTAGATGTATTTCATAACCATTATGTGAAGTTGCCTTCTGAAGAGGACATAGCAGTTCCTGGCCCGAAATCACAAGTGGTGGCGGATCTCCGGGCGGTTCCTGACTGGAAAATTCCTTATATGACTTATCTGGCCCGAGGTGAGTTGCCAACTGATGAAATCTTTGCTCGACACATCATACGGTGCTGCAAGTCTATGATTATCCATAAGGGCGAGTTACACAAATGGAGCACGTGTGGGGTCTTTGAACGATGTGTTTCCCCGGAGGAAGAATGAGATATTCGCAATGAGATACATGTAGGCGACTATGGCCATCACGCTGGGTCACGATCCTTAGTGTCAAAGGCTTTTCGACATGGTTTCTATAGGTTGACGGCTCATACCGACGCAGAGGATATAGTGCGCAAGTGTGATGGTGATACGTCCCACAGGTTTCTATAATTTTTGCTTGTTCCATGCTTTTTTGGGTGACATTATTATATGTTTTGCTACACTTTTATATCATTTTACACATATTTGGACTAATCTACTAACTCAGTGCACCCAGTGCCAGTTTCTGTCTGTTGATGTCTATTTGCAGGGGCTTTTACCCAATTTTCCAAATCTCGAAGAAATCCAAAACATATATATATAAAATCTGCGAAACATAAGCTTCTGAATCACCGAAGGAGGGCCAGAGGGGGGCCAGGGGCCTCCCAGGCGGCCTACTGGTGCGGCCAGGCCCTAGGCCATGCCAGGAGGTCGCCTGGGTGGGCCCCACCTCATCCGGTGCCCTCCTTTGTCCTATATTTAGAGTCCCGAGAGGAAACACTCGCAGACACTCTGGAGTCGTGAATTTCTCCATCGTTTCGCTGCCGCAGCCCTTCCAAGATTGGGAGCGTCAGGAGACCTCTTCCCGGCACCCTGCCGGAGGGAGGATTGACCTCCGGGAGCTTCTCCACCGCCATGGATGCTTCCCGGACGTGCCGTGAGTAGTCCTCCTTGGACCATGAGTCCATGACCGGTAGCTATTTGATGTCTTCTCTCCAATCTTGTGCTTCAATGGTTAGTCCTTGTGAGCTGCCCTACATGATCAAGGCATCTATGTAATTCTCTTGCTATCGCTATGCTCGGTGTGTTGGGATCCGATGGATTATGAGATTATGTTCAGATTGTTATGAGTTATATATTTGATTATCCTTTTATATTATGTTCCTTAGTGATTCATGCATGTTCTCCGTTGCTTTTTATTGTTGTGGCCAAGTAGTAGATGGTAACTCCAAGAGGGAGCGTTGTGCATGATTGTGGGTTTGGTCTCCTCGATGTCTAGCTTGAGTGACAGAAACATGAGACTAGGGGATGTGCTTGTTGCCACCAGGGAGAAAACAACGATGCTTGTGACCATGGTTGCAAGGATTGTTTACCTTACACATAGTTCGTTAATGCAGTTGTCCGTTGCTTTGAGTTTACACTTTGGGTGGGGCTCGCAACTTAATACCGGCGAGATGTTTTGGATAGATATCTCAAGGTGGATGATTAGTAAGTAGATGCTGATGAATAAACGGTCTAGTTGTCTTGGCGTACTGCCCATTACCATTGAACCTCTAACTATCAAGGAGCATAATTAGCATTGCGGTGCGATCATAATTCTGTCAATTGCCCAACTGTGATTTGTTTACCCAAGCCTAGTTGTCTATCGTCTTTTGGGAGAGGGGCATCACTAGTGAACATCATGTGACTCCGGTCCATATCACCATCATTGTTTACACCTCCATCATTTACCACTTTCATTTACTTTTCCTTTGCAATCACTATTACCTTCCGGCTTGTGTTTTGATCCTTTGCAAACTACAAGGCCGGAGAGATTGACAACCTCTCTGTACTCGTTGGGAGCAAAGTTATTTGTTGTGTGTGCAGGTCCACGTCTTCTGCTAGCGCTAGGGTGGAAGACACCTACTTGTTGAGCCTAGGAGTCCTCTTGGTTCGATAAACCTTACAGTACCTGTGTGAGGGGAATTTGCTGCCGACTACATCTCCACCTTCCACTTGGGGTAACCAACGAGGGGCGAGAAGTATATACATCAACTCGTCATCAGATGGGTGTCGGAAGTTTGGCCGCCAAGTACATGTGCCGGCTCAAGAATTGTGCATGATCCCGATCACATGGCCATCTGCGGTCTGGGGGCTTGATATGGTCGGCCCGTTCAAGATGTCATCCGACAAAAAGACTCATCTATTGGTGGCGGTTGACAAGTTTACCATGTGGGTTGAAGTAGAGCAGGTCAGCAATTGAGAGGCAGAGACGGATGTCAAGTTCCTCAAAGGGTTGATTTTTCATTTTGGTTACCCCCACAACATCATCACTGATAATGGTACCAACCTATCCAAAGGCGCCATGAAGGATTTTGCTAGCGGGAGCACATCTGGCTTGACGTACCTAGTCAGGAGATCTTGCAGGGGATCAAGCCCCGACTTATGGTTCCTTTGCAGCACACTCCGGGTTGTTGGGTCGAGTAACTCCCCTCAGTGCTTTGGAGCTTTAGGACTACGCCTAATAGATCTACTGGTGACACTCCCTTTTTTCTCGTCTATGGTATCGAGGCGGTTCTTCCAAGCATTATAAGGCATGATTCTCCCCGAGTCACCGCTTATGTGGAAGCAGATAATGAGCAGGCGCATCAGGATTCCTTGGATGCTTTAGAGGAAGAGTGTGATTTTGTTGCAGCACTGTCAGCTATATATCAACAAGAACTACATCGCTATCACAGTCGACGGGTTAAGAGCTGGATTTTCCAGGAGGGAGACTTAGTTCTTTGATTGATTCAAGATCACGTGGGCATGCACAAATTATTACCTCCATGGGAAGGACCTTTCATCATCAGCAAAAGTCTTCATAATGGCTCCTATTATCTGATCGAGCTTCGTCCAGACAAGCCAACCTCAGAAGAAGAGACGACCCGCCCATGGAACATCACCCACCTTCGGCCTTACTACACTTAGAGCCATCGGCTCTTTATCCATGTACATAGTTTAGTATTTTGTACTATCTTTATCAATACAATAAAGCCGGCGCCCACGAATTTGGGGTCTCTGCTGTTTCATCCTACATATTGAGCATGAGTCTTTATTGTTTATATATAAGCTGCCCAAGAGGATGAGCCGCCGCCAATGAGGTCATCCAAACATGGGCGCTATTAGTGTCAAAGAGGATGAGCCACCCTGTTGCAATCGTTCAAACATGGATACTGATAAGCCAAAGAGGACCAGTTGCCATGATGCATGGTTCAAACATAGGCACCAATTTATGATCTTGAAGAATAAAGCGGGCTTACTTGGGGGCTATTAGTCCCCAGGTTGTTTAGCAGTAATAACATTGTCTTCTGAATCCTAGGATCGTCTTTTTCCGTGATCATAGGTCACTTGGGGTCTTCCAACTCATTGAGTTCAGCTTTTTCACCCTCTTGGCTTGCGAAAAATTAATGCTATACAATGGTTACACTGGATTGTATGTATTTGTGACTCGCCCTATTGGCCCCATGAACTCTTGGCGAGTCAATCCATTTTAGACCCTTACTTGCCAAGGTTATAACATCGTACGGAGAATAGATAAACCATGGTTCATAGAACTTGCTTGACTAAAGCCTGACTTGGACCTGATCTGCCGGTCTAAATCATAAATGTTATTGCACAAATCTCTTAGGGTATGACTAGAGCCTTGCAAGCCCGTCTACCGGCCATGACTCACTGAGCCGACCTATTTATAACAATTCAATACCCTATATGGTGTTATCTTTTTTTGGCAAGGATTCAATATTCTAACCGGCTCATGCAAAGCATGGTGACTATGAAGTCCTTTTGCTCATAAGGGGAAAATAAAAATTGCAAGGCAATAAAATCTCAAAAAGGCAACTTATATTAAAAGGTAATGTCGAAAGCTTCTATATTCACAAAGGATTTGTGCAAAGATAGAAGTTTTTATGCCTAAAAATATTACATGGCTCGGGAAGGCCAAAATTGTTTTTCATTATATCAACGCATGATTACTTCCTCCGGGTTAATCTTGGTGCGATGTATTGGCTAAGTCGCCTCTGGGTTACCCTATGCCGAGCCTTCAGGGTCTTGGATCTGGAAGTTGCCCATATCCCAGTTCCAATTGATTAAAGCATGGAATTCAGCTTCTTCTGTCAAGATGGTCGACGAATCAGCATCAAAGGCAAAAAGGTGCTTACGGCGCTGAAGAGTAAGGTCCACTGGTGCAAATGTGGGAGGTGGCACACGCTTGTGGCTTTCATCATAAGTCGCCTGGTACCAAGTTAAATCAAGACCTTCAGCAAGCTGACTCGCCGCTGGACAAACCGCCCTCACGCAATGGGCATAGTCCTCGTGAGTGAATTCTGAGCCATCGTCCTTACATCCAGGAAACACGCGTGCTATTTCCTACGGCTTGAGTTCTCGTGCATAAGCAAAAGACCGGCTGAGAGCAGCAATTAGCCCTTTCTGTGCAGCTAATTTCTTCAATTCTTCTATCTGCTTAGGCATGGTCGAGATGTGCCTCAGCATGTCATTGATAAACTTCACCGGCTCTTTATCACCCCATACAGCTTTGATGGTGAATAAGCCGCGAGTACAAATTTGCTCTATGAGGGTATACAAAGCTTTAAGTTCCAGCACACAATCATCTTGAAGATTGGCGGGTCGAAGGCCTGCAACAAAAATTATGGAATTTGAGTCGCCCGACAGTTTTTTGTTCTTTATAATGGTTGCAGTTGACAATCTAATGCACAAAGTGCTTACCAAACATAGCACTGGTCATCCTGAATATTTGTCGTTTTAGACCAGCTAACTCTTCAGTCACCAGTTTTATCTGACCTTCGGTGTTTTCAGCATGTTTCAGCAGGGTGGCTTTGTCAGCTTCGGTCATATCTTTATATACTATTTAATCAGTATTGAGTTTTTCAGATTCTTCTAAGGAAATCCGAAGTTTTTCATCTACTTAAGCTCTAGCGTCTTGTTGTTGTGCCAGATTTTTCTTCATACTATTCAAGTATGAGTCAACTTTGCCTACAAATTCCTATACAATCAAAACAAGATGGGTAACTAGCTCAAAGCTGCGCTGCCAATATGGACTATAAAGGCTTTTCTACTTTTATAAAAGATTGGTATCAAGTCTCAAGCAGATTGCAAGCAATATACTTGACACTTGGGGGCTAATGGATGTTTTTTTCTGTCACAAATATTGACAAGAACCGGTTCATATTCAAAAAGATGACTGATACGTCCATTTTGCATCATGTTTTCATGTTGATATTTATCACTTCTTGAGCTGTTATTTCACTTCACGGTACAATATTTATGCCTTTTCTCTCTTATTTTGCAAGTTTTACATGAAGAGGGAGAATGCCGACAGCTGGAATTCTGGCCTGAAAGAGGAGAAAAGTTGAGATACCTATTCTGCGCAACTCCAAACACCATAAAAATCAACGATATTTTTTTCCGTATTTAAAAAAATACTGGGCCGAAGAAGCGCCAGAGGGGCGCCAGCAGGTGGCCACAAGCCTGCTTGGCGCAACCACCCCCCTGGCCGCGCCAAGGGGGCTTGTCGGGAAGCCTGCTGGCCCACTGGCCCCCTCTTCTGCTATATGAAGGGATTCGTCCAGAAAAAAAATCAGGGAGGAGTTTTTTCGTGGATTAGCCGCCGCCACGAGGCGGAACTTGAGCAGAACCAATCTAGAGCTCCGGCAGGACGATCCTGCCGGGGAAACTTCCCTCCCAGAGGTGGAAATCATCGCCATCGTCATCACCAACACTCCTCTCATCGGAGGGACTCGTCACCATCAACATCTTCATCAGCACTATCTCATCTCCAAACCCTAGTTCATCACTTGTAACAAATCTCCGTCTCGCGACTCTGATTGGTACTTGTAAGGTTGCTAGTAGTGTTGATTACTCTTTGTAGTTGATGCTAGTTGGATTATTTGGTGGAAGAGTTTATGTTCAGATCCTTGATGCTACTCATTACCTCTCTGGTCATGAATATGATTATGCTTTGTGAGTAGTTACTTTTGTTCCTGAGGACGTGGGATAAGTCATGCTAATAGTAGTCATGTGAATTTGGTATTCGTTCGGTAATTTGATGTGTTGTATGTTGTTTTTCCTCTAGTGGTGTTATGTGAACGTCGAAAACATAACACTTCACCGTTATTTGGGCCTAGAGGAAGGCATTGGTAAGTAGTAAGTAGATGATGGGTTGCTAGAGTGACAGAAGCTTAAACCCTAGTTTATGGATTGCTTCGTATGGGGCTGATTTGGATCCATTAGTTTAATGCTATGGTTAGACTTTGTCTTAATTCTTATTTTGTAGTTGTGGATGCTTGCGAGAGGGGTTAATCATAAGTGGGATTCTTGTCCATGTAAGGGCAGTACCCAAGCGCCGGTCCACCCACATATCAAACTATCAAAGTAACGAACGCGAATCATATGAACATGATGAAACTAGCATGACAGAAATTCCCGTGTGTCCTCGGGAGCGTTTTTCCTCCTATAAGACTTTGTCCAGGCTTGTCCCTTGCTACAAAAGGTATTGGTCCACTTTGCTGCACTGTTGCTACTTTTGTTAGTTGTTGCTCGCTACGAATCATTTCAGCACACAATCACTTGTTACCGATAATTTCAGTGCTTGCAAATATTTCCTTGCTGAAAACCACTTGTTCGATCCTTCTGCTGCTCGTTGGGTTTGACACTCTTACTTATCGAAAGGACTACGATTGATCCCCTATACTTGTGGGTCATCAATGACCCGGCCCTTGGGGGCTACAGGTTGAAGTTTCAAGTTAATACTAACAAGACCCGACTCATCTTCGAAAAGATGACCCGACCCTTGGGGGCTATAGGTTGAAGTTTCAAGTTAATAGTAACAACACCTGGCTCATCTTCAAAGAGATGACCCGGCCCTTGCAGGCTACAGGTTGAAGTTTTAAGTTAATAATAACAAGACCCGACACATCTTCAAGAAGATGACTTGGCCCTTGGGGGATACAAGTTGAAGTTTTACACAAATATTAACAAGACCCAACACATATTCAAGAAGATGACCCGGCCCTTGGGGGCTATACGAGGATATATGAAGAACAACATACCTCATATCTCTTCTTCATCATATTCACCAGGCTTGCTTCCATATCCCGGCTCATGGAGAGGCGGCTCAGATATCCAGCATGCAGTTCTTCAAAGTCAAGTTTCTCAATATTGGGGAGCGTGAGTTTAGCTTTCCCTTTCTCCACTTCAGTTGTCACACCCTTTGGCACTATGCTTAGCCAGGACGGTGAAGACGGGCGCGATGTGACCAGTCCCAGTAACGACAACTGTCTCTTCATCGGACACAACATTTTTGGTTGTCTCTCGAGGACTTGGCGGATTAAGATCATCTTTCGGACTCGCCTCCATGGTCGTATTGTCAACTTTGGCCGGGTTAACTTGGACATCAAGAAGATCGTCAATAACATTTGTATAAGTGCCAGCCGGTTCAACCTAAGCTTCAAAGATAGTAATATCCACTTCCTCCTCTCCAGGCGCTACACGATTGTGTAGTGACCCGCCAGTTTTTCTTTTCTTGGCCTGAGCCCTGAAGGACAAAAGGTTGAGACATACATAATGAAGTATAAGTACTGAGGTAAGTGCTCTATATACAAATGAGGGTTTACCCTGGGAGACGAATAAGAGGTGGCAATTTTGAAGATGCCGAGTCGCCCGATGAAGGTGGTGATACCTATTAAGGTGAAACCTGGAAAGTTTGGGTAATCAACAAATATAATTCATTGATTAGAAAGGAAGAGTAGGATGAAAGGCACCTCATTTCAAAGTTGATGCCCAATTGTTTTCTCGGGCAAACCCGCTTTAAGATCACGTGAGGAACTACGGGTGTGGCGTTTTGGAGTGTAAATAACCGTCTTCAAAAGGAAGTGAGGATCCAAAGCATCCGGATGAGTCATCGAAACTTTCCTACAAACCCGTTTTGGAGGCCATGTGAAGGAAATATCTGAGCCAGAAGAGACTGAAATTACCTCGACACCCTCAGCGTTGCTTTCAGCGCCATCGTCGTGAGATTGAACAAAATCTTTTGTACACCACACATCAAAATAATGGGATAGATGAAACATTTACCTCATATTGATCTTCGGCGGCCTATGACTCGCCCGTAACAAATGACTCGCCAATTGCTGCTTTGTTCTTCTTTTTCTTCTTCCGGGCGACTTTGACCTTTTTGACAATTGTTTTCGCTGGTCTCCGCTTCTAGAAGGGCGAGTTTTTCTATAGAAATATTGATAAAAAGCAAGTTCTCAAAGGCATAAATGAAAGAATAAGCAAGGTAAGTAATGGCTAAAGATATCTACCTCAAGAGCCGGGTTCTGCATATAGAATAGCTTTAGTCCAGTTTTGGAACATATTTCTTTAGGCTCGCCACATAGATTCTTCGCAACGCTATTGACATCATGAGAGTCAAGCATAACATTGGTGAACCATTGTGCATTGTTTATATCACCATAAAAAACAGAAGGCGCTCCTCTTTGAACCCTGGCAGGGGATTTTTGTTGGCAGGTGCAGTATTCTTACAATAAAACCATGTTTTCCCCATCCTTTTGGATGACTCGACAAGGTAACAGTAAGAAAGCCACACTCTCACCGCCTTTGGATTGTGACTCCACCAAGTTCTAAGCTGGGACCATCGGCAAATTCTATCTTGCGGTTCAAGTAGAAGAATTCCCTAAAGAAGGGAACAAAGGGCTCTATTTCGAATTATACTTCACAGACAACTAGAAATTGGCATAAATTGCTGATTGAGCTGGGGCCCAGGTCTTGAGGGTGAAGATTTTAGAAGTGCAGGGCGTCTCGATAGAATTTTTATCCAGGGGGAGAAAAACCTCGTTCAAGGTGATCGGTGAAAACCACAACTTCTCCTTCGGCGGGTTACCGACGTACTTCTCCAGCGGCGGCTCGCCATCCGATTACTTTCTTAGGAGACAAGACTCCTACAGTTACACATTGGTCAAGGGAGACATCAGAAATTTCTGACGGGATCCAGTCACATTTGGAAGGCTTTCATACTACTGGTAGGTTCACAAAGGAAAAGAGCTACAGGAACATGTTGGCCGGTTATCTGGATGAACAGGATGTGTCTTGAAAGAGAAAAGGGACTTGAGAAAGAAGGTAGCCTACAATGTTCAAGTCGCCGGCTTAAAGGAGGATGGTGACTTTAGTTTCTGCGAAGTGCGGGACAAACAAATTTCTACCAAAGGCCATAAAAACATGGATCTACCGATGGTTCCATAAAAAGGAAAAAATTAGTGGCACTTGGATGACAGTGCAGTAAGGAGCAACAACAGTTCATTATTTTAGTCCAGATGTCGCAGCACATTTCAGACAAAACATGAAATGGATACCTACATCTACCGCAATGTATAGAGTTGGGAAAGTTTTCATCAAAGAACTAAGTAAATCAGTGATGGTGACAAACACGGATGAACTCCGACGAACCCTATTAAACCAAGGTGGATTCACGGATGAATCTAGGGAAACAGAGAACTTACCTAACAGCGCTGATGGCGTCGGCGAAGACCCGCGAGTCGAAGGACAATTTGAATGGTGAAATACTCTCGGACCAGATCGGTTGATGATGGGAGTTGTTCAGCGGTGGCGCGGTGAAGGTATTGGCTTGAGCAGGAAGAAGAAGATGGGAGCAAGGTAAAACTAAAAGATGCCCTCGTGAGTATTTAAAGGCCTGAGGTGAAGTGAAAATGGTAGGTGCGAGAATCCAGGAGGCACAATAAATTTTGGAACTGACGGCACCTTGGATTTTGGGCTAAGAAGATAAGTCAAGAGACCCGTTGCAATGACGTCATTAAGGTCCCTAAAATCCTAGGGCGGGTGACGTCACGGATAAACCAGGGCAAGAGCTTTAGGGGATATTTGAAGCCGGCATTTTTGCCTTGAAAGGTAAGGCCTGGGTTGTATATGAGCCGCCAAGATTAAAGAAAAGTCTATTGACATGAATGAATTCAAGTCAATATGGGTCCTAATGTTAGGGATATTATCCCGCCATATGACCCGCCCTAAGAGGCTCGGTCAAGATGCTGGCGGCTCAACGTCCATACTCAAGATGGACCCTGACCTACAAAGAGGGAGGCGCAAGGAAGTTTACCAACGAGAGATGGCAGAGGCCCAAGACACGAACATGGCGGGTCAAGGCCCACAAGGGAGAAAGTCTCCAGGAGTTTTCCTTGCTTAAGGAGCAAGGCAAGTTAGAGACATAACACGTCAAGGGTCATAATGTGACTTGGACTCTTGTAAACCTAAGGGTCTCGATCTATATATAAAGGCAAGTCTCTAGGGCTGGTAGCCTTACGTTACAATCAATCAATAGCTAGGTCAGGCGAAACCACACCCTTGTAATGGATTTCATCATCAATACACACAAAGCAAGACGTACGCTTTTACCTCCATCGGAGGGGGCGAACCTAGGTAAACTTGTCTCTCGTTCCCGATCAACCCCTTTGATTCGCCACATAGTTGCGATGGCTTCACCACTAAGTCCTTCCACGAGGACATCTGTCGTGACAAAACCACAACAAATACCATAGCTATTTTCCCCTTTGTCTTCGTCAACTTGGGGGGAAATGTTTGCATCAAAACTTTCATTTTGTGTGCTCACACCCTCCGCTCCTCGCGCCATCGCCACCACCTTCATCCTTGCCCCGAGCCGACGTCGTGTCGCCGGCCCCATCCACCTCAACCTTGTCGTGTCTTATTTACCCCTCCCCCGCCATCGCACACCTTCCCCTTCGTGCCTCGCGCTGCTCGAGCCGCCATCACCCCTAATCGCCTCTACCTCGTTGTTGTGCCTTTACTACCCACCTCCCACCGACCGTAACAAACTCGACCTCCCCGCGTCTTGTTTACCCCCTTGCTCGATGTCCTCCACCTGCCCCGTCACCTTGAAATTTGGAGGAAATGTACGTCGTTGAAATTTTGTTTTGATGGAAATGTGGTTGCTTATGTATTGTTTGCGTGCAATGCATAGGGTTGCCAATGTTTCGGTGAAACGTTGATTAATTTCCGTTTAGTAAAATTTCTGACAACCAATATGTCTTATTTTTAGCAAAGGTCATGCCAAAATTTTGTATTTCAAATATGAATTAATAAGTATATCTCATATTTGTTTCTGTAGATGTCCAATCGAACAGATGACATGGCCGACTCTTCTTCCACACATTTAGAAAGGGTGAAGATGTATTTACCGACACATAGGGCCGAGAAGATTATGATCATGGGGTGGTTAATCTAGATGACTTCTATGTGAGAGGAAGTGGCTATGAAAGTGTTCTTGGTGTCGAGAGTAATTCTGATAAGGGCACTGATGAAGATGGTACTGTCTAGTCTTCTCTCAAGGAAGAGGTGCTGGTGAACGAGCATGCTTCAAAATCCAAGAAGCAGTAGGAAACCTAGGATTCGAAATGCTATCAGCACCTACATGCTTGTCGTCACATGAGTTAACAAGACTCGTGAGCCTGTTAGTCTGGGAAAATCCGCTACTCACTACCGAAACACCTTAGGTGTCATCCTTCGAGAAGTTTGCTCCATTAACGAGACAAATTTAAGGGGTATGGACAAAGCTAATCTATGAGAACTCCTCATAAGAAGGGTGCACGCAATATTCAAGTTTCCTAACGAGTATGACAACGTGTCATAACCAAAGGATCTCGTAAACAACCATGCAATCCATAATTTCTTGAAGAATTTGAGTTCTTGGAAATCTACAGCAAGAAAAGAGTTTGCAGCGAAACCTGACATAGATATCTCTGAGATCCAGTAGAAGTGGCCTACCATTGGCTTAATGATTGGAACATTTTCAAGATGCAAAATCAGGAGAACTCAGTGGTGACCCAGTAGTCATGGGGGAAGCAAATGCGATCAAGGTCAATAAGTAACCACACCCTCAGAAGACGAGGTTTTGTTGGGAAGAAGCCCATATTGGACAAGCAGGTCATTGCACTTGTATCAAAGGGCATCCCAAACCACTTCACACAATTCAAGGACCACCTCGAATATAACTATGTCAAGGGTCGGTACCATTATGATCGTAAGATAGGGGAATTTACCACACATCACCAAACAGGGAAACTATAAGAAGAACTAGCAAGGTGATATGTCCATTTTGCATCATACTTTTATATCAATATTTATTGCATTACGGGATGTTAATACAGATTATGGTACTATGCTTATGCCTTTTCTCTCTTATTTTACAAGGTTTACATGAAGAGGGAGAATGCCGGCAGATGGAATTATGGTCCGGAAAAGGAGCAATTCTGAGAGACCTATTATGCACCGCTCCAAAAGTCCTAAAAATTTATTGAGAATTATTTTTGAATATATAAGAAATAGTGGGTGAAAGAAATACATCATGGGACCCACTAGGTAGCCACAAGCCAGGGGGACGCGATGTACCCCCCTAGGCGCGTCCTACAGGCTTGTGGGCCCTTGGCAGGACTCCGGTGCCCATCTTCTGCTAGATGAAGGGTTTTGACCTATAAAAAATCATATCAAAACTTTCGGGACAAAGCGCCTCCATCTCGAGGTGAACCTTGACATAACCAATCTAGAGCTCCGGCGAAGCTATTCTGCCGAGAAAACTTCCCTCCCGGAGGCGAAAATCGAAGCCATCGTCATCACCAACGATCCTCTCATCGAGAGGGGGTCAATACCCATCAACATATTCATCAGCACCATCTCCTCTCCAAACCCTAGTTCATCTCTTGTATCCGATCTTCGTCTCAAAACCTCAGATTGGTACGTGTGGGTTGCTAGTAGTTTTGATTACTACTTGTAGTTGATGCTAGTTGGTTTACTTGGTGGAAGATCATATGTTCAGATCCTTAATCATTATTAATACTCCTATGAATATGAACATGAATATACTTTGTGAGTAATTACGTTTGTTCCTGTGGACATGGGATAAGTCTTCCTATAAGTAATCATGTGAATTTGATATTCGTTCAATATTTTAATGAGATGTATGTTGTCTCTCCTCTAGTGGTGTGATTTGAATGTCGACTACATGACACTTCACCATTATTTGGGCCTAGGTAAGGCATTGGGAAGTAATAAGTAGATGATGGGTTGCTAGAGTGACATAAGCTTAAACCCTAGTTTATGTGTTGCTTAGTAAAGGGCTGATTTGGATCCATATGTTTCATGCTATGATTAGATTTATCTTAATTCTTCTTACGTAGTTGCAGAAGCTCGTGAGAGAGGTAAATCATAAGTGGGATGTTTTTTCAAGTAAGGGCAGCACCCAAGCACCAGTCCACCCACATACCAAATTATCAAAGTAACAAACATGAATCATATGAGCATGATGAAAACTAGCTTGACAAAAATACCCATGTGTCCTCGGGAGCAATTTGCTTTATATAAGAGTTTGTCCAGGCTTGTCCTTCACTACAAAAAGGATTGGGCCACTTTGTTGAACCTTTGTTACATTGTTATTTGCCAACCGTTATGAATTACCTTATCACGAAACTATCTGTTACCAATAATTTCAGTGCTTGCAGAGAATACCTTACTGAAAACCGCTTGTCATTTCCTTCTGCTCCTCGTTGGGTTCAACAGTATTACTTATCGAAAGGACTACGATAGATCCCCTACACTTGTGGGTCATCAAGAATCTTTTCCGGCACCGTTGCCGGGGAGTGAAGCGCCTTTGGTGAGTGGAACTTGGTAATGAAAAATTTATATACTGTGCTGAAATTTACTGTCACTTGTCACTATGGAAAATAATCCTTTGAGGGGCTTGTTCGGGGTATCTTTACCCTGGCCAGAAGCACAAAGAGATTCTCCTCAACCTGTTGCACCAACTGAAAATATTTATTATGAAATCCCTTCAGGAATGATAGAAAAACTGCTAGCTAATCCTTATGCACGAGATGGAGCACTACACCTGATTTGCATCTAATCTATGTGGATGAAGTTTGTGGATTATTTAAGCTTGCAGGTCTGCCCGAGGATGATGTCGAGAAGAAGGTATTTACTTTATCTTTGAAGGAGAAGGCATTGACGTGGTATAGGCTATGTGATGATATTAGATCATGGAACTACAATCGATTGAAATTGGAATTTCATCAGAAGTTTTATCCTATGCATCTGGTTCATCGTGATCAGAATTATATTTAAAAAAATTAGCCTCGTGAAGGATAAATAATCACTCGAGCTTGGGGGGAGGCTTAAGTCAGTGTTATATTCATGCCGAAATCATGAGCTCCCGAGAGGAATTATTATTCAGAATTTTTATGCCCGGCTTTCTCGTAATGATCAATCCATGCTCGATACTTCTTGTGCTGGTTCCTTTATGAAGAAAGATATTGAATTAAAATAGGACTTATTGGAAAGAATTAAATGCAACTCTGAAGATTGGGAACTCGAGAAGGTGATGAGTCAGGTATAAACATTAAGTTTGATTGTGTTAAATCATTTATAGACACCGATGCTTTTTGTGATTTTAGCAATAAATATGGACTTGACTCTAAGGTAGTAGCTTCATTCTGTGAATCTTTTGCTACTCATGCTGATCTCCCCAAGGAGAAGTGGTTCAAATATCATCCTCCCATTGAAGTTAAAGTGGTTTAACCTATTGACGTCGAAGAAGAAACTGTTATTTATAATGCTGATCCTGTTATTCCTACTGCTTATATAGGGAAAGCACCCTTCCCTGTTAGAATAAAGGACCATGCTAAAGCTTCAACTGTGGTTCGTAAGAGTTGTGCTAGAACACCTATACCTCCTCATCAAATTAAAGTTGAACATAATATTTCTATGGTTAAAGATCTCTTGGGTGATAATATTGATGGGCATGTCATTCATTTCTGTGATGAATGTGCTAGAATTGCTAGACCTCATAATAAAGGTAAACATGGACCTATTGTTGGTGTGCCTGTTGTTTCTGTTAAAATAGGAGATCATTGCTATCATGGCTTATGTGATGTGGGTGCTAGTGTGAGTTTTAGTGTGGATTCTAGACAAGAAATTATGAATGATATTGCACCAGCTGAATTAGAAGAAATTGATGTTACCATCAAGCTTGCTAATAGAGATATTATTGCAACAATCGGGGTTGTTAGAGATGTTGAAGTCTTGTGTGGGAAAGTAAAGTATCCGACTGATTTTCTTGTTCTTGGCTCCCCACAAGATGATTTTTGTCCCATTATATTTGGCAGACCCTTCTTGAATACTGTTAATGCTAGGATTTATTGTGAGAAAGAAACGCTTACTGTAAGTTTTGGGGATGTGTCTCATGAGTTCACTTTCTCTAAATTTCGTAGACAACCCCAGGACAAAGAATTGCCTAGTGAAGATGAAATTATTGGTCTCGCTTCTATCGCTGTGCCTCCTACTGATCCCTTAGAAAAATATTTGCTAGACCATGAAAATGATATGCATATGAATGAAAGGAATGAACTTGATAAGATTTTCTTTGATCAGCATCCTATTATGAAACACAACCTGCCTGTCGAAATACTTGGAGATCTTACTCCACCCAAGGGTCACCCCGAGTTTGAGCTTATACAATTACCTGATACTCTGAAGTATACTTATCTTGATGAAAATGAGATATATCCTGTTATTATTAGTGCTAACCTTTGAGAGCATGAAGAAAAGAGATTATTGAAAACTTTGAGGAAGCACCTCGCTGCTATTGGATATACTCTCGGTGATCTTAAGTGCATTAGTCCCACTCTATGTCAGCACAAAATCAATATGGAGCCTAATTCTAAATAAGTTGTTGATCACGAACGACGATTAAATCCTAAAATGAAGTAAGTGGTAAGAAATGAAATACTAAAGCTTCTGGAGGCAGGTATAATTTATCCTATTGCTGATAGTAGATGGGTTAGTCCCGTTCATTGTGTCCCTAAAGAGCGAGGTATTACCGTTGTTCCTAATGATAAAAATGAATTGAACCCGCAAAGAATTGTTACAGGATATAGAATGGTAATTGATTTTAGGATATTAAATAAAGCTACTAAGAAAGATCATTACCCGCTACCTTTAATTGATCAAATGCTAGAAAGACTATCCAAACATACACACTTTTGCTTTCTAGATGGTTATTCTGGTTTCTCTCAAATACCTGTGTCCAAAGAGAATCAAGAGAAGACCAATTTTACTTGCCCTTTCGGTACCTTTTCTAATAGACATATGCCTTTTGGTTGATGCAATGCACCTGCTACCTTTCAAAGATGTATGATGGCTATATTCTGTGACTTTTGTGAAAATATTGTTGAGGTTTTCATGGATGGTTTTTCCATTTATGGAACTTCTTTTGATGACTCCTTGAGCAACCTTGATCGAGTTTTGCACAGATGTGAAGAAACTAATCTTTTCTTGAATTGGGAGAAGTGCCACTTTATGGTTAATGAAGGCATTGTCTTGGGACACAAAATCTAGGTATTAAAGTTGATAAAGCTAAAGTTGATGCTATTGAAAAAATGTCGTGTCCAACATATATCAAAGGTATAAGAAGTTTCCTTGGTCATGCTGGTTTCTATAGGAGGTATATTAAAGACTTCTCTAAGATTTCTAAGCCTCTCACAAATCTTTTGGAAAATAATGTTTGATACATCTCCAACGTATCTATAATTTTCGATTGTTCCATGCTATTATATTATCTGCTTTGGATGTTTTATATGCACTAATATGCTATTTTATATTATTTTTGGGACTATCCTATTAATCTGGATCCTAGTGCCAGTTTCGTTCTTTCCATGCTTTTGAGTATTGCAGATAAGGAATATTAAATGGAGTCCAAACGTAATAAAATCTTCAGAATGATTTTTCTTGGACCGGAAGAAACCTGCCAGACTTGGAGTAGGGGACATGACACCTTCCGGGAGGTGACAAGCCTGCAGGGCACCCCCTAGGGGGGCACCCCTAGCTTGTGGGCCCCCTGTAGGTCTCCTAACCCTAATCCTCGTCCTATAAATTCCCAAATATTCCAACTGTCGGGGAACGTCGCACGGGAAACTAAAAAATCCTACACACACGAAGACCTATCATGATGATGATCATCTACAAGAGGGAGATCGGACCTACATACCCTTGTAGATCGCAAAGCGGGAAGAGCTAAGAAACGCGGTTGATGTAGTGGAAATTCTTCGCGATCCAAATCGCCGCCTTCCCATGATTCGTCCCGATCTAGTACCGAACGGACGATACCGCCGCGTTCAGCACACGTACAGCTCGATGACGATCTCCGCCTTCTTGATCCAACAAGAGAGATGGGGAAGTGGATGAGTTCTCCGGCAACGTGAAGGTGCGCCGGTGGTGGTGGTGATCTATTCCTGCAGGGCTTCGCTTAAGCACCGCAGAAATCCGATCTAGAGGAAGAACTACGAACTAGAGGAGAGGGTTGCATGTGGCTGAAATTGTTGTGTCTCAAAATCCCTAAAACATCTAGTATATATAGGAGGAGAAGAGGGAGGCCGTCGGCCCTAGGGTTTCCCATTTGTGTCGGCCGAAGTGGGAGGAGAGGAGGATTCCTCCTCCAATCCTACTCCCAGTAGGATTCCCCTTCTCCCAACCGTTTCCACTTTGTGTTTTTCCCTTATTCCTCATCCAGCCACATGGGCCCTTAGAGGTGGCGTTGGCCAGCCCACCAGGGGCTGGTTTGCCTTCTCTGTTGGTCCATGAAGCCCCTAGGGTCATCACACCCCTTCCGGTGGACCCCGGTACCCTCCCGGCACTTCCGGTACACTACCGATGAGCCTGAAACCTTTCCGGTGACCAAAACAGGACTTACTATATATTTATCTTTACCTCCGGACCATTCCAGAGCTACTCGTGATGTCCAGGATCTCTTCCGGGACTCCGAACAACATTTGGTCACCAGCACCTATAACTCAACTATACCGAAACGTCACCGAACCTTAAGTGTGCAGACCCTGTGGGTTCGAGAACTATGCAGACATGATCTAAGACACTCTCCGGTCAATATCCAATAGCATGACATTTATGTCCATATTGGATCCTACATATTCTACGAAGATCTTATCAGTTGAACCTCTATGCCAAGGATTCATATAATCCCATATACCATTCCCTTTGTCCTTCGGTTTGTTACTTGCCCGAGATTTGATCGTCAGTATCTCTATACATATTTCAATCTCGTTACCTGCAAGTAACTTTACTAGTTCCGTAATACAAGCTCCCGTGACTAACTCTTTAGACACATTGCTTGCAAGGCTTATATGTGATGTTGTATTACCGAGTGGGCCCCGAGATATCTCTACGTCACACGGAGTGACAAATCCCAGTCTTGATCCATGCTAACTCAACGGTCACCTTCAGAGATGCATGTAGAGTACCTTTATAGTCACCCAGTAACGTTGCGACATTTGATACACACAAGGAATTCCTCCTGTGTCAGTGAGTTACATGATCTCATGGTCATAGGAATAAATACTTGACATGCAGAAAACAATAGCAACAAAATGACACGATGATATGCTACATTCATAGTTTGGGTCTTGTCCATCACATCATTCTCTTAATGATGTGATCCCGTCATCAACTGACAACACTTGTCTATGGCTAGGAAACCTTAACCATCCTTGATCAACAGGCTAGTCAATTAGAGACTCACTAGGGACACAGTTTTGTCTATATATCCACACATGCATTTATGATTCCATTCAATACAGTTATAGCATGGATAATAAACAACTATCTTGAAATAGGAAATATAATAATAGCTATTTTATTATTGCCTCTAGGGCGTATTTCCAACAGTATCCCACTTGCACTAGAGTCGATAATCTAGTCTCACATCTTCATGTGATTTACAATGTAATGAATCTAACACCCGTAGAGTTCTGGTCTTGTTCATGCTTCGCACATGGTAGAGGTTTAGTCAACGGATCTGCAACATTTAGATCCGTGTGCACTTTGCAAATATTTACGTCCTCTCCTTCGACATAGTCGCGGATGAGCTTGAAGCATCGTTTTATGTGTCTGGTCCTCTTGTGAAACCTTGGTTCATTGGCTAGGGCAATGGCACTAGTGTTGTCACAGATTAGAGTTATTGGATTTAGGCGGTTGGCACAACTCCAAGATCTATCATGAACTACTTCATCCAGACACCCTCCTTAGCCGCCTTCGAGGCTGCTATGTACTCCGCTTCGCATGTAGAATCAGCTACGACGCTTTGCTTGGAACTGTACCAGCTTACCGCACCCCCATTAAGAACATATACTTATCCAGTTTGTGAATTAGAGTCATCCGAATCAGTGTTAAAGCTTGCATCAACGTAACCCTTTACGACAAGCTCTTCGTCACCCCCATAAACGAGAAACATTTCCTTAGTCCTTTTCAGGTACTTCAATATATCTTGACCGCTGCCCAGTGTTCCACTCCTGAATCACTTTGAAACCTGCCTCCCATACTTATGGCCAGGCTGACATCCGGTCTTCTCCACAGCATTGCATACATGATAGACCCTATGGTTGAGGCATAGGGGACGACACTCATCTTTTATCTATCTTCTGCAGTTACTGGACATTTAGTCTTACTCAACTTTATACCTTGTAACACAGGAAAGAACCCCTTCTTGGATTGTTCCATTTTGAACTTCTTCAAAACTTTATCAAGGTATGTGCTTTGCGAAAGTCCTATTAGTGTCACACCCAGTTTTTGGGTATCACCTGTCTGTATTGTGAAATTCTGAGCTTGTTAAAACTTTTTCAAAAACTAATGTTGTGAATGCCATTGTATGCTTGTATGCTTGACCATGTGAGGACAAAACCCTAAATTCTTTTTTGCATAACAGTGATTTCCAAAAACCCTTGCTTATTTCTGATCAAGGTAACACCCCACCTTGAGTTGCACTACATGCCCTTGATAGCAAGAAGTGCTTCTACTCATAGTTGGTGATCTGATTTTAACCTATCTTTATATTTCAAAATGACAAAGATAATTATTTTGCAACTATTTTCCTGATTAAATAGCATGTCCATTTCTGAGGCCAGAAATGGTATTCCAACACGGAAAATACTTTTCTGGCTTAGAAAAATCTGATTAAATTTGGAGTTCTTCAGAAGGACATATATTTTCCATACATAGTATTTTAAACCCATTTTATATTATAATTATTGATTAAAACAATGAAACCTATTTATGTGTGTTTTGGCATTTTGAAATATTTCCAAAGGAAATATTCTCAATAAATTCCTAGAAAATTCCAGTAATATCCCTGAGCTCTATTTGGTGTCCACATAAAGTTTCACCTTGATCCAAGGTGGATAAGGACCCCAAATAACCCAAAAACCCTTCTTGTCCAGAATCAAGTTAGAGCAACTCTACATAGCAAGGTTTGCCCTATGATGCTAAAACTTTGCAGGAGTGCCTAATACCTCAAATGAAGGTTCCACACCAAAAATGGTATTTGTGGGACTTAGTTTGCCCACACTCCCTTTGGAAGGGGCAGATTTGATCACATTGGAGTATTTTCAAGTTTACAAAGCTAAACTTGTCCTTTGGAGCTCAAATTTAGTGAAACCCCATAGTTTACCACCAAAGCCACACTTGTTAAATTGCAGCACAAGGGGTGAGGTGCAGCCCCCTCAAACCACTGTCGAACACCTTCTGACAATTAGGAAAAACCCACCTTAACCACAGCTAAACTAAACCCCTTTGCTTCAAACTCATAGATTAAGTGGCCAGCATCTGTGTCTAACCCCAGTCAACTGGCCCCTCACTGGTTCAAAGTGGAAAGGCCAAAAACCCTAATTTAGATTTTAGTTAATGACCGACAACACCAATATTTGTTGCGTCCCTTGACCAGCCGAAGCTCCCACAAGGACCAAACAACTAGCTACACTCCCAGCCACTGCCAGGACATGCTAGACACGTCCAAAGTCCCTCGGAGCGTGCCAGCATGCCGTGGCATGCCAAAACTGCGCTCTCGGCGCGCTACACGGAGTCACCGAGGTGGGCGCGACATTCTCGTCCAGTTCCAGCCTCCCCCGAGATGTCCAACCTCCTCCCCGACAACTCTCCTGCGTCGAGCAAGCCTCAGGGCCCTTCCTTTCCCGCGCTAGAGCTCGCGCGATGCATGCCCGCACGCACCATAACCGGCCAAGGTTGCGCGGCCACGAATGCTCAACTCCTCTCTCTCTCTCCCTCTGTTGCAGTTAGTTCAGGCAGTCCAAAACCACGTCCTGAGACCGTGGTTTCGACCCCAGCCTCTCTCTGCACCCCCATGCGCGCCGTGGTGAGTCACCGACGCTCCCAAATCTGCTCACTGTCGCGGGCCTATAAATAGCCCCCCTCGCTCCAGCACCCCTCAGATAGCTTCACCACGAGCACTAGTACCTCCCTAGCCACCCCAGCAAACCAGCAGAGCCCCGGTGCTCGAGATCGTCCGAGGCCCCTCCGCCTCGGAGCTCTGGTCGATCTCCGGCTACACGATGGCTCATGCGCCCCTCGACCCATCAAGCTAACCCTCTCAACCAGAGGAAGCTTTCCCCCAACTCACCCGAGCATTTCCGTGCCTCTAGCCAACCCCTCGACCACCTCCCGAAACTCCTCTGCCACGGCCTCCTCGCCGCTGGCGAACCCCTGCCTCCCCGTCGTTGTTCCGACCACCAGCAGGTACAAGATAGTAAGGCGAACCCATTCCAGTCCACGTTGGGGCATGAGAGCGTCGGCAACCACGCCGGCGTCCTCCTCCTCCTCTCTGGCTAGAGGTAGGAGACGACCCTAACAGGTGTGCCCCACCTGTCCGTGGCCCAGCCTCCTCCCCCGCGCTGTCCTCAGCCACTTACCGCAGGGTCCCGCACGTTAGGTTCAAACCTGACGGCACGTGCGCCTGGGCAGGCTTTCGGTTGGCCATGGGCCAACCCAGCTCTGGGCCGAGCCAGGTCGGAGTTTTAGCCGATTTTCTTTTATTTTTTAAAACCTGGTTTCTAAGATTTTTATAAAAACATTTAACCAGTGTAAAAATAAAAAAATTCCACTATTATTGTTCTACAAATATGTAGTATTTAATGATATGCTTGGATGAAATTCTTCAACAACTATTCTATTTTTCTTTAACAAAAAGGACTAAAATGAAATAGTTTTTCTTTTGTTTAGTTGATTTCAAAAATATTCCTTCAAGGAAAATTAAGAAAAATATTTATAAAATGACACCTTAGATTTATCAGTAATAAAGAACATTTTTAAAAATGACTTTGTGATCTGTTTCTTTGTGAGCTATTTTCTTATTTATTGTTTTATCGATGATAGAAAATCCGTGTGACGAGGGAATCGGAGCGGAAGACCTCGAAGACCCCGGATACTTAGCTGACCAAGGCAAGCAGCCCTTTGACCATGACAGAGCATATATTACTTTGCATGATAAAATAGCAAGTATTTCCGTTGGATATGATCATAAGTGTCGGTAATCATTTGATATGATTTCACCGAAGGCTCCCCCGGAGCACATGCATTGAGTTTTACCCTACCCCTTGAGGGTCATGCTAATAACATGTTGACAAGTAAATATAGTAGTAGTATTATCATGAGCATGTTGTTGACATAAAGCAAGAGTTTACTAAAACCCCATCGGGTGCCACTAATGCCGGAGGGTGATGATGAGTTAGGTGGTCACTTTTGGTGAAGTGAAGCAGCCGGTATTTGTGTGAGTATGGTTTCGGAAATGGGATTAGATTTATGATGTGTCGACCGTCCCAACTTTACCAGTACGACCACGTTACCCCTCGTGGGATGGGGCTAAGTTAATTACTCTGGTCGGTGCTAGCAAAGAGCCACATTACTAGTAGCGGGAGTGATGTGTGGTCACTCTCGTGATGGGGTCGTGACGGGTAGGACGACTATGCCATTTTTATTAGTTCCACTCACACCGTTGGTCCCCGGATGGTTGGTACTGTCCAGAATTGGTGCTCGTAAGACGTACAACATGTGGGCTGGGTACCAATCGAGTGGACCACTTTGTCTAGTATCGTCAGGGGAAAGCCATTGATCGGGTACCTACCTCGGGTATGTGATATACCGCGAGTCGTGGATGACACGGAAGTTTCCCGGATCTCGTGGGTCCAGCGTACTACCTCTACAGAGTGTAAACTATTCGAATAGTCGTGTCCACGGTCAAGGACATTTGGGTAATCCTGCTTAAACTACGTCTGGTTATTTCCGCATAAACCAAGTGTGTATGAGTGTGTGTGTGGTGTTGGAAAAAGGTGTTGCTATGATATCAACGATATGACCAAGTTCGGTGACTTGGCATATAGGGTGAACCCAGATGGTTCAACCCTCAACCGATATATTTATATTTGTAACCTGTTCTTGAAAAGTAATTCTATAACTTGATGCATGTTCATGATCATTTCCACCAAGATGAGTTACACCAAAGATGCATGATATTGTTATCCTTCACTATCATTATTCATGTCATGGGCTGTTTGCGAGTACATTCAAAGTACTCATTGGCTTGCCACTGTTATGTTATTGACCAGACATGGAAGGACCGGAGTTTGGAGATGAGTACTTCTTCGGAGACGCCCCTGCGAACTAGGACGCTTCCAAGTCAAAATGCCTGTTGGTGTAAGCTTGATGGCATGGGCACCCGCTTAGCCCCTTTGATTTCCGTTATTAGTGTGTCTGAGCGATTTGGCCTTAGGCCCTGTCTTGTGAACTTGACCCTTCGGTAATGTGTTGTAATAATCGGTACATGGATGTAAGACTCTTTTATTCGGTATCTGTGTTCGGTGAGCATTGATCTCTAGGATCACTGAGCACGGCGATTCTCGACTAGTAAGTCAGGGTCCCCACAATTGGGTGCCTCGATCTATCTCTATAGATCTTAATGCCTAATATGTAAGCAGCTTCTCCTAGGTCTTTCATTGAAAAACTTTTGTTCAAGTAATGCTTTACGCTCCCCATAAACTCCACATTGTTTCCAATCAGCAATATGTCATCCACATATCATATTTGAAACGCTACGGAGCTCCCACTTACTTTCTTGTAAATACAAGCTTCTCCTACAGCTTGTATAAACCCAAACGCCTTGATCACCTCATCGGAGCACTTATTCCAACTCCGAGATGCTTGCACCAGTCTATAAATGGATCGCTGGAGCTTGCATACTTTGTCAGCATTCTTTGGATCGACAAAACCTTCGGGTTGTATCATATACACCTCTTTCTTAATAAATCCGTTAAAGAACGCCGTTTTGACATCCATCTACCACATTTCATAATCGAGAAATGCAGATATTTCTAACATGATTCGAACGGACTTAAGCATCGCTACGGGTGTGAATGTCCCATCGTAGTCAACTCCTTGAACTTGTGAAAAACCCTTTGCCACAAGTCGATCTTTATAAACGGTCACATTACCGTCTGCATCCGTCTTCTTCTTAAAGATCCATTTGCTCTGAATAGCCTTGCGACCTTCAGGTAATACTTCCAAAGTCCAGACTTTGTTTTCATACATAGATTCTATCTCAGATTTCATGGCCTCTAATCATTTGTTGGAATCTAGGCCCACCATTGCTTCTCCATAACTCGCAGGCTCATTGTTGTCTAACAACATGATAGACAAGACAAGATTCCCATACCACTCGGGAGCAGTACGTGTTCGTGTCAACCTGCGAGGTCTGACAATAACTTGATGTGAAGCTTCATGATCATCATCATTAGCTTCCTCTTCAACCGGTGTTGCCTCGGCAGAAATTTCTTTCTACCCTGCGCCATCATATTGTTGAAGCAGAGGTTCTGTAACCTCATCAAGTTCTATCTTCTCCCACTCAATTCTTTCGAGAGAAACTCTTTCTCATGAAAATCTCCATTCTTAGCGACAAACACTTTGTCCTCGGATCTGATCTAGAAGGTGTACCCAACTGTCTCTTTTGGGTAACCTATGAAGACACACTTTTCCACTTTGGGTTCCATCTTTTCAGGTGAAGCTTTTTGACATAAGCATCGCAGCCCCAAACTTTAAGAAATGACAACTTTGGCTTCTTGCCATACCATAGCTCATATGGTGCCGTCTCAACGGATTTTGATGGTGCCTATTTAAAGTGAATGCAATTGTCTCTAAAGCATAGGCCCAAAACGATAATGGCAAATCGGTAAGAGACATCATAGATCACACCATATCTAATATAGTACGATTACGACGTTCGGACACACCATTACGTTGTGGTGTTCCACGTGGTGTCAACTGTGAAACCAATTCCACATTGTCTTAAGTGAGCACCAAACTCGTAACTCAGATACTCTCCTCCTCGATCAGATCGTAGGAACTTGATCTTCGTGGTACGATGATTTTCAACTTCACTCTCAAATTGCTTAAATTTTTCAAACGTTTCAGACTTGTGCTTCATCAAGTATATATAGCCATACCTACTCAAATCGTGAGTGAAGATGAGAAAATAACAATATCTGCCGCGTGCCTCTATGCTCATTGGTCCGCGCACATCAGTGGGTATAATCTCCAATAAGTCACTTGCACGCTCCATTGTTCCAGAGAACGGAGTCTTAGTAATCTTGCCCAAGAGGCATGGTCCGCATGTGTCAAGTGAATCAAAATCAAGTGACTCCAAAAGTCTGTCAGCATGGAGTTTCTTCATGCGCTTAACACCATTATGACCTAAGTGGCAGTGCCACAAAAAAGTGGCATTATCATTGTTAACTCTACATCTTTTGGTCTTAGTGTTATGGATATGAGTGTCATCACAATCGAGATTCAATATGACCAAACCCCTCACATTGGGTGCATGACCATAAAAGATATTAGTCATATAAATTGAACAACCATTATTCTCAGACTTAAATAAGTAATCGTCTCGCAATAAACAAGATCCAGATATAATGTTCATGCTCAACGCAGGCACTAAATAACAATTATTTAAATTCATAACTAATCCCGATGGTAACTGAAGTGAAACCGTGCCGACAACGATTGCATCAACCTTGGAACTATTTCCTACGCGCATCATCACTTCATCCTTCGCCAGCCTTCGTTTATTCCGCAGTTCCTGTTTCGAGTTGCAAATGTGAGCAACAAAACCGGTATCAAATACCGAGGCACTACTACGAGAGTTGGTGAGGTACACATCAATAAAATGTATATCAAATATACCTTGTTTGGCGTTGGCCGCCTTCTTATCGGCCACATATTTGGGGCAGTTGCGCTTCCACTGAACAGTCCCATTGCATTAATATCAATCAGTTTCCGGCTTAGGCCCAGCCTTGGGTTTCTTCGTCAGAGGGGCAACAGTTTTGCCACTCTTCTTGGAGATACCCTTCTTGCCTTTGCTGTTCTTCTTTAAACTAGTGGTCTTATTGACCATCAACACTTGATGTTCCTTTTGGATTTCTGATTCAGCGACTTTCAGCATCGCAAATAACTCGCTGGGTGACTTATTCATCCCTTGCATGTTATAGTTCAACACGAAGCTCTTGTAGCTAGGTGGAAGTGATTGAAGAATTCTGTCAGTGATAGCTTCTTGCGGGAGAGCGATCCCCAGCTCAGCTAGACGGTTTGATTACCCAGACATTTTGAGCACATGTTCACTAACAGACGAATTCTCCTCCATTTTGCAAGCATAGAATTTATTGGAGGTCTCATACCTCTCGGTTCGGGCATTCTTCTCAAAGATAAACTTCAACTCCTAGAACATCTCAAATGTGCCATGACGTTTAAAACATCGTTGAAGTCCCGATTCTAAGCCATACAAAACTGCACATTGAACTAGTGACTAGTCATCCTTACGAGCTTGCCAAGCGTTCAAAACATCTTGGTCAACCGTGGCGGGTGGTTCATCTCCTAGCGCTGCATCAAGAACCTAATTCTTTTGGCCGGCTTGAAGGATAAGCCTCAGATTTCGAGCATAGTCTACAAAGTTGCTACCATCATCTTTCAGCTTAGCTTTCTCTAGGAACATATTGAAATTCAGGGTTGCTACTGCACGATCCATTGATCTACAACATAATTTTTTTCAAAGATTACTTAGATTATGTTCAAGATAATTGAGTTTAGCTAATCATATTACTAATAAACTCCCACTCAAATATACATCCCTCTAGTTATTCGAGTGTCGCATGATCCAAATTCACTAACTCAAGTCCGATCATCACGTGAGTTGAGTATAGTTTAAGTGGTGAACATCTCCATGTTGATCATATCTAAAATATGATTCATGCTCGACCTTTTGGTCTCTTGTGTTCCGAGGCCATGTCTGTACTTGCTAGGCTCATCAAGTTTAACCCGAGTGTTCCGTGTGAGCAACTGTTTTGCACCCGTTGTATGTGAACGTGGAGTCTATCACACTCGATCATCATGTGGTGTCTCGAAACGACAAACTGTCGCAACGGTGCACAGTTGGGGAGAACACAATTTTATCTTGAAATTTTAGTGAGGATCACCTTATAATTCTATGGTCATTCTAAGCAAAATAAGATGCATAAAAGGATTAACATCACATGCAATTCATAACTGACATGATATGGCCATGATCTTGTGCTTCTTGATCTCCATCACCAAAGCACCGGCATGATCTTCATCGTCACCAGCGCCACACCTATGATCTCCATCATCATGATCTCCATCATTGTGCCGCCATCGAGGTTGTCGTGCTATCTATACTACTACTACTAAAGCTACTACCTAGCAATATATCAAACGCATCTGCAAGCACAAACGTTAGTTTAAAGACAACCCTATGGCTCCTGCCGGTGGCCGTAGCATCGACGTGCAAGTCGATATTTAACTATTACAACATGATCATCTCATACATCCAATATATCACATCATGTATTTGGCCATATCACATCACATGCATACCCTGCAAAAACAAGTTAGACGTCCTCTAATTTGTTGTTGCATGTTTTACCTGGCTGGTATGGGTATCTAGTATGATCGCATCTTACTTACGGAAAGCCACAACGATGATATGGAAATTGCTATTTAACCTTCTCCAAGGACCGCCTCGGTCAAATCCAATTCAACTAAAGTTGAAGAAACAGACACCCCCAGTCATCTTTATGCAACAAGTTCCATGTTAGTCGATGAAACCGGTCTCTCGTAGGCATATTAGTAAGGTTGGTCCGGGCCGCTTCAAGCAACAATACCGCCGAATCGAGAAAATACTAAGGAGGGAAGCAAATCGAACATCAACACCCACAAAAACTTTTGTGTTCTACTCGAGATTTCATCTACGCATGAACCTAGCTCATGATGCCATTGTCGGGGAACGTTGCATGGGAAACAAAAAATTTCCTACGCACACGAAGACCTATCATGGTAATGATCACCTACGAGAGGGAGATTGGATCTACATATCCTTGTAGATCGCTAAGTGGGAAGCGTTAAGAAACACAGTTGATGTGGTGGAACGTCTTTGCAATCCAAATTGCTGCCGTCCCACGATCCGGCCCGATCTAGTACCGAGCGGACGACACCTCCGCGTTCAGCACACGTACAACTCAATGACGATCTCCGCCTTCTTGATCCAGCAAGAGAGAAAGGGAAGTAGATGAGTTCTCTGGCAGAGTGACGGCCTGCAAGTCGTGGTGGTGATCTATTCCTGCAGGGCTTCGCCCAAGCACCGCAGAAATCCGATCTAGAGGAAGAACTACGAACTAGAGGAGAGGGTTGCACGTGGCTGAAATCGTTGTGTCTTAAAAGCCCTCAAACCTCTAGTATATATAGGAGGATAGGAGGGAGGCCGTCTGACCTAGGGTTTCCACTTTGGGTCCGCCGAAGTGGGAGGAGAGGAGGATTCCTCCTCCAATCCTACTCCTAGTAGGATTCCCCTTCTCCCACTTGGAAACCTTTTCCACCTTGTGTTTTTTCCTTATTCCTCATCCAGCCGCATGGGCCCTTAGAGTCGGCGTCGGCCAGCCCACCAGGGGCTGGTTTGCCTTCTCTCTTGGCCCATGAAGCCCCTAGGGTCATCACACCCCTCCCGATGGTCCCCCGGTACCCTCCCGACACTCGTGGTATACTACTGATGAGCCCGAAACCTTTCCATTGACCACAACAGGACTTCCTATATATCAATCTTTATCTCCGGACCATTATGGAGCTCCTCGTGACGTCCAAGATCTCATCCGGACTCCGAACAAACTTCGGTCACCAGCACCTATAACTCAACTATAACGAAACGTCACCGAACCTTTAGTGTGCAGACCCTGCGGGTTCGAGAACTATGCAGACATGATATGAGACACTCTCCGGTCAATATCCAATAGCGGGACCTAGATTTCCATATTGGATCCTACATATTCTACGAAGATCTTATCGGTTGAACCTCTATAACAAGGATTGATATAATCCCGTATACCATTCCCTTTGTCCTTCGGTAGGTTACTTGCCCGAGATTTGATCATCGGTATCTCTATACCTATTTCAATCTCGTTACCTGCAAGTATCTTTACTCGTTCCGTAATACAAGATTTTGTGACTAAATCTTTAGACACATTGCTTGCAAGGCTTATATGTGATGTTGTATTACCGAGTGGGCCCCGAGATACCTCTCCATCACACGGGGTGACAAATCCCAGTCTTGATCCATGCTAACTCAATGGACACCTTCGGAGAGGCTTGTAGAGTAACTTTATAGTCACCCAGTAATGTTGCGATGTTTGATATACACAAGGCATTCTCTCGGTGTTAGTGAGTTACATGATCTCATGGTCACAGGATTGAATACTTGACATGCAGAAAACAATAGCAACAAAATGACACGATCATATGGTACGTTCATAGTTTGGGTCTTTTTGTGGGGACCCCGACTTACGAGTCGAGATCGCCGAATGAACGTGCTCAGTGATCCTAGAGATCAATGCTCACCAAACACACAAATACTGAATATTAAGAGTCTTACATCCAAATACCGAATTATTACATCACGTGACCGACTACTCACGTTCACAAGGTAGGGCCAATAAGGTCAAATCACACGGATACAGCTAGTATCGAAAATCTTAGGGCTAAGCGGGTGCCCATGCCATCAGCCTACAGCAACAGGCATTCTGACTGGGAAGCGTCCTAGTTCGCAGGAGCGTCTCCGAAGACGTACTCTTCTCCAAACTCCGGTCCTTCCATGTCTGGTCAATAATATAACCAGTGGCAAGCCAATGAGTACTTTTGAATGTACTCGCAAACAGCCCATGATATGAACAATGCAAGTGAAGGATAACAATAATATGCATCTTGGTGGACAACAAATTGGTTGTAATAAACATGATCATGGATGTGCAACATAAGCTAAATGTTATTTGAAGAACAGGTTACATATATCAATATATCTGTTGAGGGATGAACACTCCGGGTTCACCCTATATGCCAAGTCACCAAACTTGGTCATATCAACACTTTCTTGTTTACTCCATTTACCACACACTCACACACACTTAGTTTATGAAGAAACGCCTGGACGTAGTTTAAGGAGGATTACCCAACTGTCCTTGACCGTGGACACGGCTATTCGAATAGTTTTTCACTCTGTAGAGGTAGTACGTTGGACCCACGAGATCCAGGAAACTTCCGTGTCATCCACGACTCGCGGTATATAACATACCCGAGGTAAGTACCCGATCAATGCCTTTCCCCTGACGATACTAGACAAAGAGGCCCACTCGATTGGTACCCAGCCCACAGGTTGTACGTCTTACGAGCACCGACTCTGGACAGTATCAACCATGCAGGGACCAACGGCGTGCCTAGAACACGTAAAAACGACATAGTCGCCCTACCTGGCATGACCCCATCACGAGAGTGACCACACATCACTCCCGCCACTAGTAATGTGGCTCTTTTCTAGCACCGACCAGAGTAATCAACATAGCCCCGTCCCATAAAGGGGTAACGTGGTCGTACATGTCAGGTTGGGACGATCGACACATCATAAATCTAATCCCATTTCCGAAACCATACTCACTCAAAATACCCGGTGCACCACTTCTCCAAAAGTGGCCACCTAAACCATCATCACCCTGGGCATTAGTGGCACCCGACGGGGTTTTCATAAACCTTTGATTTATGTCATCATCATGCTCATGCTAATACTATTCTATCTTTACTTGTCAACATGATATTAGCATGACCCTCATAGGTGGTAGGATCAAGCTTAATGCATGTGCTCCGGAGCAGCCATCGGTAACATCACTTCAATGATTTACTCGTACTTATGATCATATGCAAAGGAAATAATTGCTACACTAGCATGCATCATAACATATGCTCAGACATGGTGAAAGGGCTGCTTGCCTTGGTCAGCTAGGTATCCAGGGTCTTCGAGGTCTTCCACTCCGACTCCTTCGTCACACGGGTTTTCTATCGTCGTATAAAGATAAAAATAATAAGCAGCTCACTCCAAAATAGATCACAAAGTCATTTGAAAAGTATTTATTATTTCTCATAAATCCAGGTTGTTATTTTAAAAATGATTGCTTCTGGTTTTAGAGAAAGAATATTTTTAAAATGAACTTAGCAAAAGCAAAACTATTCCAATTTAATCCTTTTTATTATTATAAAACATAATAGTTGCTGAAAAATTCAACCAATGGTTCTGTTAAATACTACACATTTTTAGAAGAATAAAAGTGGAAAAATATATTTTTACACTGCTTAAATCTTTTTATAAAAATCATTTAAACTCAGGTTTAAAATCAAAAAGAAAAAGCTACAGTCCCTGGCTTGGCTTGGCCTGGGACTGGGCCGGCCCAAAGGCCAGCCAACAGCCTGACCACGCGTGCGCGCCGTCAGGTTTGAACCTGAGGCGCGGGCCCCTGCGGTCAGTGGCTGCGGGCAGCGAGGGAGAGAGAGATGGGCCACGGACAGGTGGGGCACACGTGTCGGGGTCGTCTCCTACCTCTGGCCAGAGAGGAGGAGGAGCAAGCCGGTGCGGCTACCGACGTCCTCGGGCCCTAACGACGATGGGAATGGGTCCGGCTCATCGTCACCTACCTGATGATGGTCGAGATGACAACAGAGGGGCTCAGGTGCACCGGCGATGAGGTAGCCGCGGCGGAGAGGATCTCGGGCGAAGGTGGAGGTGGTAGCTAGGGCACGGATTTGCTCGGGGAAGAGAGGGGAAAGGTTTGGGGGGCACAGGAACGCATGAGCCGACGTGTTGCCGGAGATCGACCGGAGCTCCGAGGCGGAGGGGCCTCGGTCGATCTCGAGCATCGGGGCTCTGCTGGCTTACTGAGGTGGCTAGGGAGGTGATTGGGGTTGCTGCGATGAGGAATGACGGGTGCTGGAGCGAGGGGGAGGCTATATATAGGCCCGCAACGGTGAGCTGACTCGGGACCGTCGGTGATTCACTATAGTGCGCATGGGGTGCAGAGAGGAGCTGGGGTCAAAACCACGGTCTTAGGACGTGGTTTTGGACTACCGGGGCTCACTACGAGGGAGGGAGAGAGAGGAGAGGCAAGCTACCATGGCTGCACATCTCTGGCCGGTTCTGGTGCGCGCGAGCACGCGTCGCACCAGCTCTTAGCGCGGGGGAGAAGGGGCCCTGATGGTCGCCTGATGCAGAGGGGTTGTCGGCGGAGAGGATGGACACATCTGGGAGGCTGGAACTGGCCGAGAGCATCGCCCCTACCTCGGTGGCTCTCTGTAGAGCGCCCAGAGCGCAGCTTTGGCATGCCACGACATGCTGGCGCGCTCTGGGGTGCCTTGGACATGTCTAGCGTGTCCTGGCACTGGCTAGGAGATGCCTAGCCGTTGGAGACCCGTGGGAGCTTCGGCTGGTCAAGGGGGACAAGGAAAACAGGTGTTGTCAGCCTTGAGCTGAAGCTTAGATTGGCATTTTTGGCATTTCTACTTTGAACCAGAGAGGGGCTAGTTGACTGGGGCTTGGCATTGATGCTAGCCACCTAATCTAAGAGTTTGGGAGAAAGGGTTGGGGTTTAGCTAAGGTTAGGAGGGGTTTTGCCCATCTGTTAGAAGGTGCTCGAAAGTGGTTTGGGGTGGTTACACCCCACCACTGGTTCTGCAACTTAACAGGATTGGGTTTGGTGCTGAAACAAGGGGCTTCAACAAGTTTGAGCTCCATTGTACAAGTTTAGCTTTGTAAACTTGAAAACATCACCAAATGACCAGATTTGTTCCTTCCAAAGAGAGTGTGGCAAATTAAGTCCCACAAATCCCATTTTTTGTATGGAGCCCTCATTTGAGTTATTAGGCACTCCTGCAAAGTTTCAACTCCATTGGACAAATTTTGCTAAGTACAGTTGCTCTAACTTCAATGTGGATAGAAGGGGTTTTGCAATTATTTGGTGCCCTTAATCATCTCGGATCAAGGTGAAATTTTGCATGAGCACCAAATATGGCTTAGGGATACCACTGGAATTTTCTAGGAATTTATTGGGAATATTTCCTTTGGAAATATTTCAAAAGGTCAAAACAGACAGAAAGGGTTTTACTCAAATAATAATAATATAAATAGGGGTTGAAAATCTTATGTATGGAAAATATATGTCCTTGTGATCGTCTCCAAATTTTCTCATATTTTTCTAAGGCAGAAAAGTATGTTTCCATATAGGAATACCATTTCTGGCCTCAGAAATGGACATGTAAATAAATTAAGAAAACAATTCATAAAATAATTATTATATGGTTTTGGTGCTCTAAAATGGTGCTAGAACCAGATCACCAACTTTGGGTAAGAACACTCCTTGCCATCAAGGACTTGTAGTGCAACCCAAGGCAGGGTTTTGCTTTAACCAGAAATAATAAAAAGGGTTTTGGAAATAATTAATTAATGAGAAATGTTGTTTTAAATATCACACAATCAAGAATACAAGCATACAATGACAATCATGGCACTCACAACATTAGGTTTGAAAAAGTTTTAATAAACCCAGATTTTTGAATTACAGAAAAAGTGGTAGTGAGAATAGGGTGTGACACTTTTCCATCTCATTATTCTCCTAATGATGTGATCCCGTCATCAAGTGACATCACTTTTCTATGACTAGGAAACCTTAACCATCCTTGATTAACACGCTAGTCAACTAGAGACTCACTAGGGACACCGTTTTGTCTATGTATCCACACATGCATTTATGTTTCCATTCAATATAGTTATAGCATGGATAATAAATGATTATCTTGAAACATGAAATGTAACAATAAATATTTTATTAATTCCTCTAGGGCATATTTCCAACATGCCCATTGCCAAAAAGAGATGAGAACAATACTTTTCCGCCGTCGAGAACCTCTGTTCCCGTGAGATCCAATCTCGAAGCCTTTTCTGGTAATCTACTCGAGAGGGAATTGATCACGGAGGGCATCTACATCAACTCCATTGCCCCTCTGATAATGCGTGAGTAGTTCACCACACACCTATGGTTCCATAGCTAGTAGCTAGATGGCTTCTTCTCTCTCTTCGTTTTCAATACCATGTTCTTCATGATCTTCATGGAGATCTATTCGATGTAATACTCTTTTGCGGTGTGTTTGTCGAGATCCAACGAATTGTGGGTTTATGTTCATATTATCTATGGATATTATTTGAATCCCCTCTAAATTCTTATATGCATGATTTCATATATTAGCAAGTCTCTTCGAGTTATTGGTTTTGTTTGCCAACTAGATTGGTAATTCTTGTAATGGAAGAAGTGCTTAGTTTTGGGTTCAATCTTGCGGTGTCCTCACCGAGTGACAAAGTAGGGGTAGCCAGGCACGTATTACATTGTTGCCACCAAGGATAAATAGATGGAGTTTCCATCGTATTGCTTGAGTTTATCCCTCTACATCATGTCATCTTGCTTAATGCATTACTCTGTTCTTCATGAACTTAATACTATAGATGCGGGTAGGAGTCGGTCAATGTGTGGAGTAATAGTAGTAGATGTAGAATCGTTTCGGTTTACTTGACACGGACGTGATGCCTATATGCATAATCTTTGCCTCGGATATCTTCATAATTATTCGCTTTTCAATCAATTGCTCGATAGTAATTTGTTCACCCACCATATTAATTTCCTTTATGAGAGGGACGTGAAACCTATGCCCCCCCCCCCCCCCCCGAGTCTATTTTCCATATTATACTTTCAGATCTATAAACCAAAATAACAAATAATATATTGCTGCTATTTATTTACTTTCTTTTTTACTTTCAGATCTATCAATGTTTTGTATCTATCTCTATCATATCTCATCCTTGCAAATAACTGTGAAGGGATTGACAACCCCTTTTTAGCGTTTGGTGCAAGTGTTTGATTGTTTGTGTAGGTACTACGATTGGGGCCTTTCTTGTTCCTCCTTCTGGATTGATCCCTTGGTTCTCAACAAACTGTGGGTAATACTTATCTACCTCGCTTCATCACTCTTTCCTCTTAAAGGGGAAACCAACGCAAGCTCAAGAGGTAGCAAGAAGGATTTTTGGCGCCGTACCTGCGGACGATACATAGCAAGATCAAGCCTACCAAGTACCCATCACAAACTCATCTCATGCATTTACTTTATTTGCCATTTGCCTCTCGTTTTCCTCTCCCCCACTTCTAAAACTATTTTCAGAAAATATCAAAAATATTTGCCTTTGTATTCGCCCTTCTTTCGTTCATCTTTTTGTTTGATTTTCGTTTTCTTAGGTGTTAGATCATTTAAACTCATGGCTGGCCTTGTTACTATCACTAGTATTCATGAGAATGAAGTTCTTAATTTTAAGAGAAGGGAGGGAGAAAACTTAAAATATGCTTGGTATAGAATAGATCTACTCGTAAGCAATCTACTATCGTTCTCCTTCGCAATTTTTATGTGGGTGTCTCTCCTTGGTATAGATATGTTTTGGACACCATTATGGGAGGAAATTTCTTCGGTATCGATACCTTTAATTCTTATAATGCTATGACGAATTTGGTAGGTTCACCCACACTCATGGTTAATGAAACAATCTTAGCTTTGGAACATGTGATGCGAAGGCTAGATGCTATTCAAAATAAAGTTTCCACCATTGAGCTCATTGAAAACTTGGACAAAAAATATTCATAATCATATTACTCAATATGGATCTAAGGTAGGAGTTACTTTAAAAAAACCTAAGGGAAATGGAACCCATAGTTAACAAAAAACTGGATCAAGATTCTTCTACAATTGGAAAGCTAGAGGGCATTATTACCAACTTGGGTTCTGCCTTTGCCTCTCTTCAAACCACTCAAAATCTCATCCTCCTAAGATAACCTAGTTTTTTTATGTTCTGAAAAATAAGGGTAAATCCTCTAGAAACGTTGATGAAGATCTTAAGATGATAAGCGTTCACCCTAGCTTCATTATTAGGGAAGTTATTATTACATGTGAATTTCGAGATTTCTCGCCTAGGAGTATGATTATTAATAAAACAAAAATATCTCCTAGGGTTCACAAGTAAACAATAGCGCTTGTTGGGAGGCAGCCCAATTTTATTTTTATGCTTTTGTTTGTGCTTCTATTTTTGAGTTCTTCATACATTATTACCTCTGTAATAATTTTGTTTTCTTGTTTTAATTAGTGTTTGAGCCAAGTAAGACCTTTGGGATGGTCTACGTTGTTTTCAAGTTGACTTTGCTAAAAAACAGAAACTTTCGCTCTGAGCCCATGAATTTGGTAAATTAACTGGATGTGCTTTTAATCTTAATTTCTGACGCAACATTTATTTACAAATTTCCCTGATGGTCCTAATTTTAAGAACTTTTGGAGTTACAGAAGTATTCGAAGTATACATATTACTATAGACTGTTCTATTTTTGATAGATTCTATTTTCTTTGGGTTCTTTGCTTATTTTTATGAATCTATGGGTTGTATCGGGGGTATGAACCATGGAAAAGTTGGAATACAGTAAATATAACACCAATATAAATAAATAATAAGTTCAGAAAAGTACCTAAAGTGATGATTTATTTTTCTTATACTAATGGATCTCATGAGTTTTCTGTTGAGTTTTGTGTTGTGAAATTTTCAAGTTTTGGGTAAAGATTTGATGGACTATGGAATCAGGAGTGGCAAGAGCCTAAGTTTGGGGATGCAGAAGGAACCCCGATCCATATTCAAGGATACCAAAGAGCCTAAGCTTGGGGATGCCCAGAAGGCATCCCCTCTTTCATCTTCAATCCATCGGTAAATTTACTTGAGACTATATTTTTATTCAGCACATGATATGTGTTTTGCTTGGAGCGTCTTGTATGATATGAGTGTTTACCTTTTAGTTTACCACAGTCATCCTTGCTGCACACATCTTTTCAGAGAGACACTCTCAATCATTAATTTATTAGAATACTCTATGTGCTTCACTTATATCTTTCGAGCTAGGCAATGTTGCTCTAGTGCTTCACTTATATCTTCTAGAGCACGGCGGTGTTTTATCTTATAGAAATTATTAAACTCTCGTACCTCGCTTATATTATTTTGAGAGTTATTTAAACAACATAGTAATTGGTTTAGGTTATGAATTTAGTCCTAATATAATGGGCATCCAAGAGGGATATAATAAATCCTTTCATATTAACTTCATTGAATGTGATGAGAAGTTTGATTCCTTGCATATAGATTTGAGATATGAAGATGATAATATGAGAGTCATGATAGTAGGTAATTGTGAATTGGAAGAAATACTTGTGTTAAATCTTGTGATTCACGTAGCATGGACATATGGTGAACTGTTATGTGATGAAGTCGGAGCATGATTTGTTTAATGATTGTCAACCTTTGTGTGGAGGTCGGGATCACGCGATGGTTAACTCCTACCAACCCTTCCCCTAGGAGCATGCATCTAATACTTTTCTTTGATAACTAATAGGCTTTTGCAATAAGTATGTGAGTTATTTATGACTAATGTCGAGTTCATGGATTATACGCACTATCACCCCACCTTTGCTAGCCTCTCAAGTACCACGCAACTTTCGTTGCTACATTAAACCCACCTTCCTCGAAACAGACACCATATAGTTTCCTCAAAACAACCACAATATCTACCTATTATGGAATTTGCATAGCCATTCTAAGATATATTTCCATGCAACACCACCGTCCCATTGTTTTTATGACAGGCACTATCACTTCCATATTGCTTATAGAGTCATATTTTGTTCTAGATATCGAGTTGTAATCTTTGAGTTGTAAGTAAATAAAAGTGTGATAATTTGCATTATTAGATCATCGTCCCGTGTGAGAAAAGGATGATGGAAGCTAGGATTCCGTCACAAGTTGGGATGAGTCTCTGGACTTTACAAAAAATAAAAGAGGCCAGCGAAGCCCATAAAAAAAGAGGCCAAACATGCCCACCAAAAAATAAAAAAATGAGAGAAAAATGAGAAAAAGAGAGAAGGGACAATGCTACTATCTTTTTCCACACTTGTGATTCAAAGTAGCATCATGTTCTTCATAGAGAATCTCCTATTTTGTCACTTCCATATAACTAGTGGAATTTCTTCTTTTGCACAACCACTTAGTTTTCTTTTTGAGCTTTCATACACTTATAACTCTAGTGCATTGGTTGCATGGCAATCCGTACTCACTCACATTGATATCTATTAATAGGCATCTCCAAAACCCGTTGATACGCCTAGTCAATGTGAGACTATATTCTCCTCTTTCTTTTTGCAACCTCCGCCATATTCTATTTCACCTATAGTGCTATATCCATGGCTCACGCTCATGTATTGCATGATAGTTGAAAATGTTTGAGAACATAAATAGTGTGAAACAATTGCTTCATTTTCATTGGGGTTGTGCATGATTTAGATACTATGTGTGGGGAAGATGGAGCATGGCTAGACCATATGATTTTGTAGGGATAACTTTCTAAGACCATGTTATTTCGAAAGGAAGCAATTTCCTTGTTAATATGCTTGAAGTATTTTTTGTGTCAATATTAGACTTTTCTTTTAAATCTTATGGATCTGAATATTCATGCCACAATAAAGAATATTACATGGATACATATGTTAGGTAGCATTCCACATCAAAAATTCTATTTTTATCATTTACCTACTCTAGGATGAGCATGAATTAAGCTTGGGGATGCTTGATACGTCTCCAACATATCTATAATTTTTTATTCTTCCATGCTATTATATTACGTGTTTTGGATGTTCTATATGCATTAATATGCTATTTTATATTATTCTCGGGACTAACCTATTAACAAAAATAATTTGCTATCCTTTTTGGTAGATACACATGGCCCCGATTTTTATCTCTAATTAATTTGATAAATTATTTTGAAATGTGAAAAATAACTCTATTGGAAAAAAACGTGGTTTTGGACCACCCAAGCAAGCAAACATGCAATTAAGCCAAAAAGGTAAAGAAAAAATAACGAGAGAAGTGTGAAACACCCTTTCTACACACCAAAAAGACACTTGTGTCAAAAAGGTAACAAAAAAGACAAATAAAAGTGATAAAAGGTCATTCATGTACATCAAAAATGCACTAGTGGCAATGCCATTGAAACCCGACACCACATATATCAAAAAAGGCTCTTACACCAAAGGGTGTGTAGCTACGACCATGCATAGAAAATCGCCTCTCAACCTATTAATCTTGAGCCTAGTGCGAGTTTCTGTATTTTCCAAGTTTTTTAGTATTGTAGATAAGGAATATTAAACGGAGTCCAAATGAAATAAAATCTTTGGAATGATTTTTCTTGGACGGGAAGAAACCTGCCAGACTTGGAGTAGGGGGCTGGACACCTGTCGGGAAGCGACAAGCCTGCAAGGCGCGCCCTAGGGGGCCGCCCCTGGCTTGTGGGCCCCCTACAGGTATCCTAACCCTAATCCTAGTCCTATAAATTCCCAAATATTCCCCCATTGCCAAAAACAGATAAAAAATACTTTTCTGTCGCCGAGAGCCTCTGTTCCCGTGAGATCCAATCTAGGATTCTTTTTCGGTAATCTGCCGGAGAGGGAATTGATCACGGAGGGCATCTCCATCTACTCCATTGCCCCTCCGATGATGTGTGATTAGTTCACCACACACCTACAGGTCCATAGCTAGCTAGATGGCTTCTTCTCTCTCTTTGTTCTTCAATACCATGTTCTTCATGATCTTCATGGAGATCTATTCGATGTAATACTCTTTTGTGGGTTTATGTTCAGATTATCTATGAATATTATTTGAATCTCCTCTGAATTCTTATATGCATAATTTCATATCTTAGCAAGTCTCTTCGAGTTATTGGTTTGGTTTCGCCAACTAGATTGGTAATTCTTCCAATGGGGGAAATGCTTAGTTTTGGGTTCAATCTTGCGGTGTCCTCACGAAGTAAAAAAGTAGGGGTAGCGAGGCACATATTGCATTGTTGCCATCGAGGATAAAAAAGATGGGTTTTCATCATATTGCTTGAGTTTATCCCTCTACATCACATTATCTTGCTTAATGCGTTACTGTGTTCTTCATGAACTTAATACTCTAGATGCAGGCAGGAGTCGGTCGGTTTATGGAGTAATAGTAGTAGATGCAGAATTGTTTCAGTCTACTTGACACGGACGTGATGCCTATATGCATAATCATTGCCTTGGATATCTTCATAATTATTCTCTTTTCTATCAATTGCTCGACAGTAATTTGTTCACCCACCGTATTAATTTCCTTTATGAGAGAAGCCTCTAGTGAAACCTATGGCCCCCGGGTCTGTTTTTCGTATTATACTTTCAGATCTATAAACCAAAATACCAAAAATTTATTGCTGCGATTTATTTACTTTTGTTTTACTTTGATATCTATCAATTTTTTATATCTATCTCTATCGGATCTCATCCTTGCAAATAACTGTGAAGGGAATGACAACTCGTTTTTAGCGTTCGGTCACTACTAGGAAAAAGCTTATACACAGAATATTAGCAATACCGCTTGTTAAAACAAAGCACTACTCCTAAATAATAGTAGCGTGTGGATAAAAATCTCGCTACTGCTACAAAAATAGCAGTAGCGCGCTCAGGTAAAATGCGCTGCTACTATGACTGTTCTAACCGTTGCTGCCAGGCTTGGTATAGTAGTAGTGCGGTTCCAAGAACCGCACTACTACTATGTTTTCCAGCAGCAATTCGTTTTTAGATAACGTGCTATAGCTAAGTAGCTATAGCACTTGCTGGGTAAGAGCGTTACTACTAAGTTTGACTTGCCCCTGCGCGCGGGCGTCCCTCCCCCAATTCCCCATTCTTCTCGCTCGCGTCTCCAACTTCTCCCTCGATGCCCCTACTCCCTGGTCGCCCTCAACCTCTCCCTCCATTGCCGTCACCGAGCTGCCACCAGAGCCGCGAGCCATCACCACCACCGGAGCCGTTCGCCCCGGAGCCACCCTCATTCGCTCCTCGCCACCGTTGCCTCCCTCGCCGCCACCAGAGCCGCCTCGCCGCCACCAGAGCCGCCCTCCACGCCACCGTCTCCCCTGAGCCACCCTCAACGCCCCTGCCTAGGTAAGCCCCACCCCTCCTCTCTAGGTTAATTTAGTTATGAACCCTAGTTATGAACCCTAGGAATTAACTTAGGTGAACCCTAGTTATGAATTTAGTTATGAACCCTAGTTAGAGCAATTTATATAGTACTTAGGTTATGTACTTAGAGAAAATGTTGTTAGTTAGGTTATGTTAGAGCAAAATGTTGTTAATTGGGTTATGTTAGAGCAATTTATATAGTACTTCGTGAGAGAGAGAGGGCAATGTACATAGTGAAAATGTTGTTAGTTAGGTTATGTTAGGGCAATGTACTTAGTGAGAGAGGGAGAGGGAGGGAGATGGAGAGAGAGGGAGAGGGGGAGGGAGAGGGAGAGAGATGGATAGGTAAGGAGAGAGAGAGGGAGAGATATGGAGAGTGAGGGAGAGGGAGAGAGATGGATATGGAGAGGGAGGGAGAGGGAGAGAGATGGATACCTAAGGGGTCTTTTGTTGTTTCCAGGGAATGGAGTCGAGTGGCCTATGTTTTGCCAGAATGTTGATTCATTTCTGTTCCGGGAAATTTCAGGTGCTCGACTTGTCCACTTTTTAGCAAAGGTCATGCCAAAAAATTTCGTGAATTTTGGCATGACTTGTGCTACAAACTAGCACATATCGAGTGCCCGGTATTTGCCGCACCGGGAATGAATCAACGTTCCTGCAAAACATAAGCCTTTTTATGTCATTATTCATTTTATTTGCTCACGCCCTGAATGTTGTTGCGGAAATATTTGCAAAATATATATATTGTGTTTTATTATTGTATATTTGGTGTCATACTTGCATGTTGAGAAAAATAGGTAGTGGGCACTAGCTAAATATATAGTGTGTTCTTGGTCGAGGAATCCGACTTTCATGTTTATGAGTTGGTAAATGAGTAAGATGATGATGAGTTATATGTCATATATTTGATGTGTGTATGTTATTGTATGGAACACGTCCTAGTGCGTATGTTTTTCCGGAATATTGATTCATTTCCGTTCCGGCAAATTTCACGCGTTCAATTTGTCTTATTTGAATAATGATCTTGATAAAATTTTAATCATGAACATAGGAAATGTCTGACGATGAATATTTGGAGTGTGAATATTGCACGCACTATCGGGGTATGTGTTATAGGCCTCACCTGCGAGACGACAGGTTCTTCAGCATGAAGCTTGACGAGACCTTTGAAGTTTCTATGGTACCCAACGATGACAAGTGGTTTTTTGTAATTAAGCATGCATGACTTCTGTTTCTTTGCTTCAATGTGTTATTTCTGTTTTATACAATTCTACTAGTTCCTCCCTTGCCATGCAAGAAGGTATGTGTTGGAGAGGCTCCATTTCGAAGACCACGAGAGTATGCAGACGAGGAGAGCTAACTTGAGGACTATACATGGTTACACATTTGTGATCAAAGTATTGAATTCAGTTTTTAACACAAAAATAGGGTGCCCAAATTGGGAAGATCTTGCGAGGCATATGGATTTCAGAAGGGTATGGAAATAACCTTCGATCTTCGTCCTGAAGATAATACGCCAGGTAACATCGACATTTGGGTGGTTGTCGATATGCTTCCTGTTTTACCTCCATATGAGTTCCTCAACCATATTTGTCAAGTAATTTGCATTGTATATTTAAAAATTGTTGGTGTTTATCCATATACTAAATTTGTGAAATTATAATTTGCAGCTTATTTCGTGTAACATCCCAAATTTTGGAATGTTAAAATAATTATTAGATTGTTTGTTTGTTTGATTGAGTGATTGAAACTTGAGTGGAGTTTGAAACTTTTCAAAAACTTTTGAATGAGAGGGAATGAAATGACTTTCCCCTTCTCCGGTAAAATCAAATTCATCCAATTAAAAGCAATGAGAGAAGATGACATGACCTCTTCAACTATAAAGAATTTGAACGGAGTTTTGCATTTGAATTCTTTCAAATATTTGCCCTTGCTTCTATATTTTTCTTCCCCAAGAAATACCCCGAAAATAATCCTTGCCAAGCAAGAAAGAGAGGAGGAACATGACCCTCCAAACCGGGGATATTCCTTTGAAATATTTGGACCATAAAACCCAAGGTTTATTTGAAAAATATTTGCAAAAAGAAAATAAACCAATTTAGGGATTTTCTAAAAAAACATTTTTTGAAGTATTTATTTTGGTAGTGGAAAAATGCCCATCTTTTTGGATTTATTTTTCTGAAAATTTTAATATATATTACCCCTATATTCCGAGGAATATTCCATTTACTTTTAATAGTTTTAATTCCGTTTTAATAAATATGGAAGAGATCTTTGTTTTAGGAAAGTCCCTGGGCCACTTTAAGAAACAAATCAGGCCCATAACTCACCTTCTTCTTCCTCCCCTCGTTCTTTCTTTCTATGTCATGGCCACGCACGAGGGAGCTCTCCCGTGTCGCCCCTGCGCCACCTCCAGCCCCCCTGCACCACCTCCCGCGACTTCCCTACCTCACCGCCACCCTCCTCCATCGCACCCCCACCCCCGCCGGCGACCTCCCCACCTCGCCGAGGCAGCTACCTCGCCGGGGTTCTTCCTCTCTGTCACCCATGGTGAGATTCAAGAAATCCCGTATTGTACATTTTTCAGAAAATTGCAATCTTAGAAAATTCATATCTATTAGTCTATAAATCCGAATTAGGTGATTTCTTTTGCGTTGGATCAAAAATTTTATGTAGTTTATGTAGATATATAATTTGTCTATGTTTAGATTTATAAAATTTGCATTAGATCAGATTTGATTTAAAGCTTGTTTTGCTTATACGGGGAGTTTAAAAATAGATTTTAGATTAATTCTTTTTGCTACTGTTTCCTATTGATCATATCTTTCAGTAGTTTAAGTTTCAATTTTTTTAAATATTTTTACTTAGGGTTTTAAGCAAAACAGATTTTGTTTTAGCCTTTTTTTGTTTTCTTCCTATTTCTTTTGTATTAATTGTTCTTAATTTGTTTTTTTTTGTAATTGTGACAAGTTATATTTTTTTTCTGATATTTACCAGTAACTTTTCAACAACAAGAAAATTTTATTTTATTTATTCTTATTTGTTTGCATGGAATCAATTCTAGTTCTATACTAACTTGCGAATTGATTGCATTGCTAGTTTGATTTCCTATTTTGAAAATACTTATAAAATAATATTGTTTTGTAAATTTTACTTATGTTATCTTAGTTATTTTATATTTTGTTTTCTGTTATTTTTCTATTTTAGTGTTTTATTTCCAGTTAGAACAAAAACTATATAGTGTTTGATGTAGTAGAAGGCTTCCTAGCTTCTTTGAAGTTTCCTTTGGATTTTTATCCGCTCTCTCTTATTGATTTTTGATTGCATCAACTTTTATTGCTGTTTGTTAATTGATTTCTAGAATGATTGCTAGTGTGAGTGCTTATGTGAATACTATGTTTGATTATATAGATTTCATCGGAGAGTGACGAATAGTTCTATCACGTATTTCCCGAGAACCAAAATTCTTCTTCGTCAACATCACCAGGCAAGTCATTTGATCATGTATCACCTATGTTTTATGCATCATAGTTCTACCATCCTATGCCCAATTGCATGCTGAGTAGGTACTTGGAAATTATGGTTACTTATTGTAGTATCATGTGGTAGGCAACCAACAACCCCGTTACTTGGCCCGGGATGAAAATTTTCATATTGCTATGCTTGAGTAGACGGGATTCTTGTTGAGAGTATATCACGAGTGATGTGAGAATAATTTAATAACCAGGACCGGTTAAGTCAAGACTTTTCAAGACCTCGTGATGCAATGCAACTCTGGGTGAAGGACAGTTGATCGGCTCCCTGGAGAAACCAGTGGAGGACCCGGGATGCTGGAGACGGCCATGACATCTTGCGGAAAGCTTCACCCAGGCTCAAAGAGACGGATGGATATTTTCAAGACCGAAGGCTTACCTGCACAGCCACAAGTCATTATGGGCTCTGGCTTGGTTGGAAAACGCGGCAACTCTGGACAAGCGGTGCTAGCAGATGTAGAAGAACGGTAGGATTGGATGGGCTCCGACAGGGATTCAGAGGGACCCGTTGAAAGACCATGTTTTGATCATCCGGTCTTCAAACACCCTGAAGTGCGAGGACATACACGGAGGCGATCAAATCTTGTGGGGAACGTGTGCAAAACTCTGCAGAGTACTCAAACCTAATCGATTAGCCGTGTCCACGGTCATGGACAACTTGAGCCAAAGGAACCGAAGTTATCTGAAATTCTCAACACAAATAATAATATTGATGTGGGAATTATTGACAACTCGGGTACGAGAACTGGTTGGCGGAACCATCTCGTTAACAACCGACCTTGTAGTAGTATTTCGCTTTTAGCCCCTCTTGCTGTAGGAGAAAATTTGCTTTACGCTAAAAACAAACAACACCACCTGCCATATATGCATATGGTATAGATGATATTTTACCCCCCTCTCTTATGTGACTTGCCGGCATATTCAATATACTGACCTACACGGCTACAACGTCTTATGTTGCAGATATTTTTCTTCGACGAGTAAGAGTACGATTCAGGGTTACGGTCTACACTCAACTTGCCATTGGTGTTTATTGGAACTGCACTCTATTGACTGCTTCCGCTGAGATATTTAAGGTATATATCAGTTTTACGCTATGTACATGTGATTGCACTTTGATATATACATTGATGTACTGTGTGTGCCAGCATACTGAGCCAGGGATGGCACAGAAACACAGAGGCTTGACTCATTTTGAGTCGGGTCGCTACAGAAATGGTATCAGAGCACATGTTGAATGTAGGACGTGACCCTAGAAACTGGAAATTTCTTAGGAAAGGATCTCTCCAAATTTCTATTTTTCAAGAACACCTTTTACTTCTCATCTCTTCTGATTTCATCAAACGTTCTCTCTCACCTCAAATAGTTAGACAATGCCCTTTCCCCTTTGACCACGTGAAGGATCAACCGACTCCCACTTCAAAGTTAAGAGGATTTCATCATGCAGTTGAAGCTACACCAAGTGAAGACTCTCAAGACCCGAAGAACTCGAAGACCCCGAAATGTTCCAATGTTTATTAGAAGTCCAAACCCCAATTATATACCCACGTTAGTTACGATGATTTGTGAGCCATCACTGGTGTGTGTTTTCCGACGGCCACAAATAAAACCCATTCTCAAAAATATTGTTTGTATTGTGTGTATCTCCCTCTCTCTCTTACCCGTAGCATCCCCAAAACCTCAACCATACCAGATGGAGTATGAAGCTGGACTTGTAGTCTCTGGACCAATGACCCAGCTAGAGGCTGAAATATGGATTCAGAACATGGAGAACCACTTCGGGAGCAACTTGATCTCAAGGAAGTATGAAGTGGAACACGCTCTCCAGTACTTTACCCAAAGTGCTGCTATCTGGTGGAAAATGCACCATGCCATACAAGGATTTAGTGGAGCAGAAACTTGGGACGAATTCAAGGACACTCTGTTAAGATCCCGACTTATTCAGAAGTGCTATGATAATCCGAAGGAGAAGACTTGTGCATGCAAGATCTGTGGAGAAATAGGACACACCCAGGAAGAACACAAGGATGGATGCACTCACTGTGAAGAAAATCACCCAACCGAGGAGTGTCCAAGTAGTGAGGTGACTTGTTTCCTTTGTGAAGGAACCAACCACTATCCAACTCAGTGTCACATTTACCCCAAGGTACAACAAGTTGTCCAGCAGCAGAAAGAAGCAATGAAGGAAACACTCAAGAAGAAGATTCTAGAAGAGCCGGTGATGAACGAAAATATAGAAGACCCTAATGAACAAGGTCTGACCAGATTTTTCTCCAATGCATGCTACTCATGTGGAGAAGAAGGACATTATTCGCAGGATTGCACGAAGGGAAGCCAAGAGTATTTGGGAAATTTCCCGACGGAAAAAGTGGAGTTTGATCCACTTGAAATAGAAGAACTGGCCAAAATAAAGGAGTCCAGAAAGAAGAAAAAGTACCCTCGGAAGAGCCAAATCTCTGCAAACATAGACCTGAGTCATGTCAGATGTTACAAGTGTATGGAATTTGGCCACCACAAATACATGTGCTCAGGAAGGAAGCCGGAAACCCAAGGAGCAAAAGCAAACACTAAGACGCCTCGAGACTTGTCAGAACTCATTTGCTTTCGTTGAAAGGAAGCAGGACATTTTGCTAGCGATTGCCCACAAAGGAAGAAAGCTAAAAAGGAGTAGTTAAGTTTTGACCGTGGCAATTAGTGTAATATGAAGAACTCTTGTTTTTCTTGAGAGTATGGAGTGAAATTTTTTGTAAGAGAAGTCCCTGAGATTGTAATAACATCATGAATAAATGGAATTTATTGTCTCATGATTGCCTATGTTGAAACTGTGTGCGTTGTTTCTCTTCGAACAAAGATCTCTGAACAGTTATGAGGATATGAGAAAATATGGTCTATGCAGGCATGAGTATAATCCATTTTAAGTGCGGTAGTAATCCATAAACCCACAGGATCCACTGAGTAGGAATGTACCATAACTACCAAGGAGACATATACATTCCTCTGAGTACCTATTTACTGACACCTACAGATGACAACTCTCTACGAGTCATTCCTCAAGGGCCCAGAAACGATCATGACCCTGACCAGTGATCATGATTACCCGAAAATCCTGAAGGACATGATGAAGCACATTCATCTTGAAGGAGATGCAGTCTACAAAGGCTACCCATTCATGGAAAATGGAGTGGAACTTTGGTATGTGGAAGTACATCTCCACCGTGTGAAAGGAGTTTGTCCAAAGACTATGGGGCAATACTTTTTCATTTCACGTGTACCACGAGCAACCTTCTTTGATGCTGTTCGTGAAGCTGCCATGGAAGCCATACGTCAGATTGGAGAAATACTTGAAGCAAGACTCCGTCATACCCAGGAATACCTGAGTGAAGTGCATGCGGAGATGATGGAGATGAAACTCATGGCCACCATGATGAAGCAAAAGATGGATGATTTCAAGGATCACCTCGAAACGTTCCTTTGGAACTAAAGTACCTCCAAGAGAGACAGATGAATAAAGTTGGCAGAAATGCTTGACCGTACCGAACAATGTGGATGGCAGCATTTGTAATAAATTACTATTGAGTTAGAATTTTGAAGAAAGTAAGGATGTAATAAAGGATTGATTATGAAATGAATATGATTTATGGATGAAGCAATACCTTTTATGGTAAACACACCAATGGAAAGTATCCCACAGAATGGAGTGTGTACCAAAAATAAGTCCAAGGATTATTATTATATGATGGTTACCCCAAGAATATGATGGATTGAAACACTATGGAATTTAGAGGCAGTGTAATTCCAAGTATGCCTGAAACCCACAGACCCCGGGACTAATAAGGATCAAGTACTACCTTTTTGGAGAAAAAACTTGGAAGAAGCTATGATGGATCAACAAACGTTTTCTTAGGAGCATACGAAAGCCAGAGAGTTGTGAAGATACGATAGATGTTTTGTTCAGCTTGCAGAACCAATGGATTATCCGAACTTCGTTCATGGACAAGAGAAATTCTGCAATGCTTATGAGGATGCCCAAGTGTTAGAATACGAGATTCACTAAGCCTTATACAAGGTAATGGTGCGACATGGCTTGGCCACCATGATGACTTACTATTATCATTCTCTTGCTATTCGGAATGGTAAATCTGAGAGACTTACCCATAGTGAGAGAAGACGTTCTTTGAAGCTTTTGTTTAAGGCTTAGAATGGTATAAGAAAAGCCCATGTACATGGCACTTGTTGTCACGCGTAGGAAACTTTACGGTGAGGATGAAACCAAGACCCTTCACTCTGCAGGATAACCACAAATGGTAGACCACCATGAGAATCATCGATAGGTTAATTAGAGTTGATCACGAGACTGTGAGTTAAGAAGACCCAGTAAAGGAAGAAGCTTATATCAACAGAAGGACCCTCGTTTTGATGGAAATGTTATGAATATAGCGGAAGATATGAAGACTGTGAGGAGTCAGATGTCAAAACCGGAGAGGATGTCTAAAATTTTGAGGGACCAGTAACCTTCATTTTAAGTGTGGTAGCATCCCACTTTGGAGGAGGTTGGAATTGTTAGAAGACCCCCAAACCTTAACCTTTCTTTCTAGCCTCTTCGAATCTCGAGGACGAGATTCATTTTAAGTGTGGTAGGTTTGTAACATCCCAAATTTTGGAATGTTAAAATAATTATTAGATTGTTTGTTTGTTTGATTGAGTGATTGAAACTTGAGTGGAGTTTGGAACTTTTCAAAAACTTTTGAATGAGAGGGAATGAAATGACTTTCCCCTTCTCCGGTAAATTCAAATTCATCCAAATTAAAGCAATGAGAGAAGATGACATGACCTCTTCAACTATAAAGAATTTGAACGGAGTTTTGCATTTGAATTCTTTCAAATATTTGCCCTTGCTTCTATATTTTTCTTCCTGGAGAAATACCCCGAAAATAATCCTTGCCAAGCAAGAAAGAGAGGAGGAACATGACCCTCCAAACCGGGGATATTCCTTTGAAATATTTGGACCATAAAATCCAAGGTTTATTTGAAAAATATTTGCAAAAATAAAATAAACCAATTTAGGGATTTTCTAAAAAAACATTTTTTTGAAGTATTTATTTTGGTAGTGGAAAAATGCCCATCTTTTTGGATTTATTTTTCTGAAAATTTTAATATATATTACCCTTATATTCCGAGGAATATTCCATTTACTTTTAATAGTTTTAATTCCGTTTTAATAAATATGGAAAGAGATCTTTGTTTAGGAAAGTCCCTGGGCCACTTTAAGAAACAAATCAGGCCCATAACTCACCTTCTTCTTCCTCCCCTCGTTCATTCTTTCTCTGTCATGGCCACGCACCAGCAAGCTTCCTCCCAATTTTTTTTCTTTGGGATTCGCGAAGCTCCTTCCCTCCCAGCACCTCCCTCTCCCCTATAAAGGATCCCCTCGTCCTCCTCGTTCCATTCCCCTCAAGAAACGCCCCATTCCCATGCCCGTAGCATCTCTCCACCACCTCCCCTTTTCAATATCAAGAACGCACGAGGGAGCTCTCCCGTGTCGCCCCTGCGCCACCTCCAGCCCCCCTGCACCACCTCCCGCGACTTCCCTACCTCGCCGCCACCCTCCTCCATCGCACCCCCACCCCCGCCGGCGACCTCCCCACCTCGCCGGAGCAGCTACCTCGCCGGAGTTCTTCCTCTCTGTCACCCATGGTGAGATTCACGAAATCCCGTATTGCAGTTTTTTCAGAAAATTGCAATCTTAGAAAATTCATATCTATTAGTCTATAACTCCGAATTAGGTGATTCTTTTTGCGTTGGATCAAAAATTTTATGTATTTCCTGTAGATATATAATTTGTCTATGTTTGGATTTATAAAGTTTGAATTAGATCAGATTTGATTTAAAGCTTGTTTTGCTTATACCGGGAGTTTAAAAATAGATTTTAAATTAATTCTTTTTTCTACTGTTTCCTATTGATCATATCTTTCAGTACTTTAAGTTTCAGTTTATTTTTAAATATTTTTACTTAGGGTTTTAAGCAAAACAGATTCTGTTTTAGCCTTTTTTTGTTTTCTTGCTATTTCTTTTGTATTAATTGTTCTTAATTTGTTTTTTTTTGTAATTGTGACAAGTTATATTTTGTTTTCTGATATTTACCAGTAACTTTTCAACAACAACAAAATTTTATTTTATTTATTCTTATTTGTTTGCATGGAATTAATTCTAGTTGTATACTAACTTGCGAATTGATTGCATTGCTAGTTTGATTTCCTATTTTCAAAATACTTATAAAATAATATTGTTTTGTAAATTTCACTTCTGTTATCTTAGTTATTTTATATTTTGTTTTCTATTATTTTTTCTATTTTAGTGTTTTATTTTTAGTTAGAACAAAAACTATATAGTGTTTGATGTAGTAGAAGGCTTCCTAGCGTCTTTGAAGTTTCCTTTGGATTTTTATCCGCTCTCTCTTATTGATTTTGATTGCATCAACTTTTATTGCTGATTGTTAATTGATTGCTAGAATGATTGCTAGTGTGAGTGCTTATGTGAATACTATGTTTGATTATATAGATTTCATCGGAGAGTGACGAATAGTTCTACCACGTATTTCCCGAGAACGAAAATTCTTCTTCGTCAACATCACGAGGCAAGTCATTTGATCATGTATCACCTATGTTTTATGCAACGTAGTTCTACCATCCTATGCCCAATTGCATGCTGAGTAGGTACTTGGAAATTATGGTTACATATTGTAGTATCATGTGGTAGGCAACCAACAACCCCGTTACTTGGCCCGGGATGAAAATTTTCATATTGCTATGCTTGAGTAGACGGGATTCTGGTTGAGAGTTTATCACGAGTGATGTGAGAATAATTTAATAACCAAGACCTGTTAAGTCAAGACTTTTCAAGACCTCGTGATGCAATGCAACTCTGGGTGAAGGACGGTTGATCGGCACCCTGGAGAAACCAGTGGATGACCCGGGATGCTGGAGACGGCCATGACATCTTGCGGAAAGCTTCACCCAAGCTCAAAGAGACGGACGGATATTTTCAAGACCCAAGGCTTACCTGCACAGCCACAAGTCATTATGGGCTCTAGCTTGGTTGGAAAACGCGGCGACTCTGGACACGCGGTGCTAGCAGATGTAGAAGAACGGTAGGATTGGATGGGCACCGACAGGGATTCAGAGGGACCCGTTGAAAGACCATGTTTTGATCATCCGGTCTTCAAACACCCTGAAGTGCGAGGACATACACGGAGGCGATCAAATCTTGTGGGAAACGTGTGCAAAACTCTGCAGAGTACTCAAACCTAATCGATTAGCCGTGTCCACAGTCATGGACAACTTGAGCCAAAGGAACTAAAGTTATCTGAAATTCTCAACACAAATAATAATATTGATGTGGGAATTATTGACAACTCGGGTACGAGAACTGGTTGGCGGAACTATCTCGTTAACAACCAACCTTGTAGTAATATGTTGCTTTTAGCCCCTCTTGCTGTAGGAGAAAATTTGCTTTACGCTAAAAACTTACAACACCACCTGCCATATATGCATATAGTATAGATGATATTTTACCCCCCTCTCTTATGTGACTTGCCGGCATATTCAATATGCTAACCAACATGGCTGCAACGTCTTATGTTGCAGATATTTTTCTTCGACGAGTAAGAGTACGATTCAGGGTTACGGTCTACACTCAACTTGCCGTTCGTGTTTATTGGGACTCCACTCCCTTGACTGCTTCCGCTGAGATATTTAAGGTATATATCAGTTTTACGCTATTTACATGTGATTGCACTTTGATATATACATTGATGTACTGTGTGTGCCAGCATACTGATCCAGGGATGGCACAGAAACACAGAGGCTTGACTCGTTTTGAGTCAGGTCGCTACATTTCGTTTCTTCGAGTGAATTCCGGAAATTAATTGACACGACACACTACACATCTAGATCACATCTAACTTGGGAGGAGAAGGATGTTCTTCTGTACTTTCTTGTTGGTGTCCTGGTTGGTAGGGAGAACCTCCTGTATAATTTGGGAACTGGCCCAAATTATACATTTTACATGCCACTGGTGCATAGGTTGTGGGCGGATGACATTCGCAGAAATATCTTGGTAAGAGTTTGCTAATTAAGTACGCTCTACTAGTGCATAAATGGTGTTAATTACATCACGCTAACTAGGTTATTATTATGTTCTTGAACAACAACTGCCAAATGATGCAGTGCCTCTTTTGATGCACCCAGAAGGTCATATGAAAATTAAAAGCCCGCTGAGGGCTGAGTTCGATGCTCCATACTCGACTAACCGCATATCCAAAAGGCTCTGAATTGAAGCATGGAGAGAAATAAAGAAGGATCGCAAGCCACAACTTGGAGACTGTTGCATATCTGTGCTTCATCATGGAGACATAGGTGTTATTCCGTTTTATGATATTATACCTAGGAGAGAGGACTAGGTCTTATGGGAGACATGTTTTTCTGGTTTATATTAACTTCGTATGATCGATTAGGATGCATGCATATGATTACTATTATGATGTTTTTCTGTTTTATGAGATTTTAACTTGGTATATGATTAATATGATGATGAGTTGTAAGATGAGTACATAACATGATGATGAGTTATATGACATATATTTGATTAAAGTGGATGGATGCAAGTGACCAAGTTGAACTAGAGGAAAATATGATGTTGCGATTGGCAACGTCATATTTTCTTCTAATTCAACATGATCACTTCCATCCATCCACTTTAATCTAAATGTAGTTGCTGGCACAATAATTATTGATGTTGTATATTAATATATGTAACCGTGTGTATACGAACCGGTGCCTCAAGAAATACTACATTATGTGTGATGAGACATGCCATGTAACTTGTATAGCTATATCATGATTATGATGTGATAACATGATTTGTGTTGGATGGTATGATGAGACTATTATGCGTATGATAATAATATCATAAACTGGCAATATGCTCATCATTGAATATTGTATAAAAATATCGCAAACACGTAGCAAAAAAAGATATGTGAAAATATAGTAGTAGCGCTCTTTAGCGCTGAAAATAAAAAAATGATACTGCTAAGACACTTAACAGTTGCGCTGGTATGGACCGCGCTACTGCTGAGTAGATATAGCAGTAGCGCGGGCCAAAAAGCACTACTGATAAGCATTAGCTATAGCGCCGTATTAGTAGAACGGTACTCCACGCTACTGATAGCCCTAAAAACCGTGCTACTTCTAGGCTTTTTCCTAGTAGTGGGTGCAAGTGTTTATTATTTGTGTAGGTACTACGATTGGGGCCTTGTTTGTACCTCCTACTAGACTGATACCCTAATTCTCAACAAACTAAGGGAAATACTTATCTACTTCGCTCCATCACCCTTTCTCTTCAAGGGAAAACCAACACAAGCTCAAGAGGTAGCAATGTTCCATTTGTTTTTTATGATGATTGTGTAGAAGCATTTGAAATTCTTAAGAGAGCCTTGACCACTGCACCTGTTGTTCAACCACCTGATTGGAACCTACCCATTAAAATTATGTGTGATTCCAGTGATTATGCTATTGGTGTTGTTCTAGGGCAAAGAGTTGATAAGAAATTAAATGTCATCCATTACGCTAGCAAAACTCTAGACTGTGCTCAAAGAAACTATGCTACCACTTAAAAGGAATTTTTAGCAGTAGTGTTTGCGTGCGGTAAGTTTAGACCCTTGATACGTCTCAAACGTATCGACTTTTCCAAACACTTTTGCTATTGTTTTGGCATCATTCTTGCATGATTTGAGCGTAGCTATGCGTATGGATTTCTTGTGTGTAGGAAAATGGATTTTTAGGCATCCCGGAAAATTCCAATAAAAAATAGAGAAAACATACGCACCCGAAGGAACCCATGGCCAGAAGATGGGCCAGAGGGGGGCCACCATGCCTCCAGGCGACCTGGTGGCGCGCCCTGTCCCCTGGCTGTGCAGGCAGGCTGGCTGGGTGGGGCCCACCTCCTCTGGTGACCAACCTTGGCTCCTATTTTTACCCAAGACGAAAAAATTCCAGAAGAGAAGTTGTTTCGCCAATTCTCGATGTAGAGCCGCCGCCAGCCTCGGTTCTTCTCCGGGAGAGCTAATCTGGAGGCTGCCTTGGCCTCCGGAGAGGGGAAATCATCGCCATCGTCATCACCATCACCACTCCATCATCCTTCCATGAATTCCCCTTTCATGTTTGAGTTATTACCTGCTGTAGGCGAAGGGGATGGTAGGGATTGGATGAGTTAGATCATGTAGTAGTTCGTCAGATTGTTGGGGGCATGTTGCCTATCATTTACTATGGTGTTTATCATTTTTGCTACTACTTGTTACTCTTAATGCTTGTCACGTTGGGCCCGAGTGCCATTATTTCAGATTTGAACCCATTAAGTTTTCATGAATATATTTGTGCTCTAGATCTTATCTATGAGTAGTATGCACCTATTATAGTCCGGAACCGGCGATCCCAATGGTGACAGATTGGGACACCAAAGGAGATAGACTATAATTTGAGGATTCCATGTAACCATTGATTGTTAATGCTTTGTTATGGTGCTCTTCGACAAGAGCACCTTAATCTCCATAAGTTTCTTTTGGCCCCGTTGGTAGCGGGATGGTAGGACAAAAGATGCTGTGCAAGTTCTTATTACAAGCACGCACGACTACCTTGGGATACATGCCTAATGTTTGATATATGCCTAGATGATCATTAGTTTTCTGTGTGCATTGCCCCAAGTGAAATACATGATATCTCTCATCCATGACCAACCATCCATCTCCCTAGCCCACAGTGTTTTAATCCTACTAGTTACAAGTTGCTTTGCTTTTGCTGTTTTACTTCCGTTGCTTTGCCACTATTATTTCTGTTGCCACTATCACATCCATATCACCGTTGCTACTAATATTTCGTTGCCAATCAAGTATCTTTCAGGTGCGGTTGAATTGACAACTCAACTGTTAAAGCTCATAAATATTCTTTGGCACCCCTTGTGTCGAATCAATAAATTGGGTTATCTTACCCGCGAAGACTTTTGCGACCCCCTACACTTGTGGTCAATCAAGACTATTTTCTCGCGCCGTTGCTGGGGACAATAACTTTATTTACAAGTCTACTTGGGGTTATTTTGCTTGCTGCAATTTATCCGTTATGGGTAAGAAAGGAGACCCCAAGGTTCCGATTTTACCATCCACTACGAGAAAAGGTACTGTTCTTAGCACTAGTGCTACGTTTGATTCACCTTCCGTTATGAGTAAGTTTGCTTCACACCACCACATGCTGCTTCTACCGAGTTCGTCACTATGCGTGATACTTTTGATGGTGCTTCTACTACTCTTGATGAGCCTGGTTTACTTGGTTATTTTATTGAGTCTCAGATTGCTAAGGCTGCTAAGCAGTATGGATTTGAACTTCCTGTTACACGCTACCCCATTGGTAGATCTTTTGGTTACCTAGACTTGAGTGGTCTCAAGGAAAGAATTCTTGATGATGATTATATTGAGCTTAATGATGATTTACCAAACTCACTGAGTTGGGTGGATTATTCACTACAGAGGACAAGAAGAGAAATTATTATGTTACTAAGCTACTTCCTTTCTCTTTGAAGGGAGATGCTAAAGCATGGTATGATGCACTACCATGTGGTTCCATTAAGAGTCCTCAAGATTTAGCTCAAACCTTTGTTGCTAAATATTTTCCTGCTCATAAGCAACATGCTGCTTTACAAAGAATATATAAATTTAAACAGTTGCAGGATGAGCACCTCCCTAAAGCTTGGGGGAGGTATTGCACTTTACTCAAGGCTAGACCGGTACATGGAATCCCTAAGAATGAATTGCTTGATATATTTTATGCTGGTCTAACCGAGGAATCTAGAACCTATCTGGATAGTTTTGCTAGTTGTGTTTTCAGGGAAAGAACATCAGACGATGCTGAAGAATTAATGGGCGAGATAGCAAAGAATCATGATGATTGGTCCATTCCTGAACCACCTCCACCACCAAAGAAGAGTGGTATGCTTTTCTTGAGCCCCGAAATTATGCAAGAAACCAAGAAGTCTATGTAAGCCTACCACTCACCCACCTATGGTAGAGGTACACTCTCTTTTAGAGTTCAATGCAAGTGACATCCCTCATGGTAAGCCCCCCGATCAATGTTTAGATGAGCTTGATAATTTCATTATTAAGCTAAGTCACTTTAATGAGAGGATTCAAAGCCAATTGCATGATAATTCCCTTGCTATCAAAAGTTTGCTTGATGTTTTAAGTAGAACTGTTAATGATGTTAAAGGTCTTCTTAAGCATTTTCATATGGTTCAAACTCAGCTTGAATAAATTTCTAATGTGCAAAACGATTTGCTTGCTAAGAATGCCAAACAAGTTGATACACATGTTGGAATTATGCCCTAGAGGCAATAATAAATATAGTTATTATTATAATTCCTGTATCAAGATAATCGTTTATTATCCATGCTATAATTGTATTGAATGAAGACTTATATACATGTGTGGATATATAGACAATACACTGTCCCTAGCAAGCCTCTAGTTGGCTAGCCAGTTGATCACAGATAGTCAGTGTCTTATGATTATGAACAAGGTGTTGTTGCTTGATAACTGGATCACGTCATTAGGAGAATCACGTGATGGACTACACCCAAACTAATAGACGTAGCATATTGATCGTGTCATTTTGTTGCTACTGTTTTCTGGGTGTCAAGTATTTGTTCCTATGACCATGAGATCATATAACTCACTGACACCGGAGGAATACTTTGTGTGTATCAAACGTTGCAACGTAACTGGGTGACTATAAAGATGCTCTACAGGTATCTCCGAATGTGTTCGTTGAGTTAGTATGGATCTAGACTGGGATTCGTCACTCCGTGTGACGGAGAGGTATCTCGGGGCCCACTCGGTAATACAACATCACACACAAGCCTTGCAAGCAATGTGACTTAGTGTAAGTTACGGGATCTTGTATTACGGAACGAGTAAAGAGACTTGCCGGTAAACGAGATTGAAATAGGTATGCGGATACTGACGATCGAATCTCGGGCAGGTAACATACCGAAGGACAAAGGGAATGACATACGGGATTATATGAATCCTTGGCACTAAGGTTCAAACGATAAGATCTTCGTAGAATATGTAGGATCCAATATGGGCATCCAGGTCCCGCTATTGGATATTGACCGAGGAGTCTCTCGGGTCATGTCTATATAGTTCTCGAACCCGCAGGGTCTGCACACTTAAGGTTCGACATTGTTTTATGCGTATTTGAGTTATATGGTTGGTTACCGAATGTTGTTCGGAGTCCCGGATGAGATCACGGACATCACGAGGGTTTCCGGAATGGTCCGGAAACGAAGATTGATTGATATATAGGATGACCTCATTTGATTACCGGAAGGTTTTCGGAGTTACCGGGAATGACGAATGGGTTCCGGGTGTTCACCGGGGGGGGGGGCAACCCACCCCGGGGAAGCCCATAGTCCTTGGGGGTGGCGCACCAGCCCTTAGTGGGCTGGTGGGACAGCCCAAGAAGGCCCTATGCGCCATAGGAAGAAAATCAAAGAGAAAAAAAAGAGGAGGTGGGAAAAGGGGGAAGGACTCCTCCTTCCAAACCTAGTTGGACTCGGTTTGGAAGGGGAGGGTTGCCCCCCTTGGCTTGGCCAACCCCCTTGGGAGTCCTTGGACCCCAAGGCAAGGCTCCCCCTCCTCCCCCTATATATACGGAGGTTTTACGGCTGGTTTGAGACAACTTTGCCACGGCAGCCCGACCACATATCTCCATGGTTTTACCTCTAGATCGCGTTTCAGCGGAGCTCGGGCGGAGCCCTGCTGAGATAAGATCATCACCAACCTCTGGAGCGCCGTCACGCTGCCGGAGAACTCATCTACCTCTCCGTCTCTCTTGCTGGATCAAGAAGGCCGAGATCATCGTCGAGCTGTACGTGTGCTGAACGCGGAGGTGCCGTCTGTCCGGCACTAGATCGTGGGACTGATCGCGGGACGGTTCGCGGGGCGGATCGAGGGAGTGAGGACGTTCCACTACATCAACCGCGTTTCTTAACGCTTCTGCTGTGCGGTGTCGTAGATCGAATATCCCCTCTCGTAGATGGACATCACCAGGATAGGTCTTCGTGCGCGTAGGAAAATTTTGTTTCCCATGCGATGTTCCCCAACAGTGGCATCATGAGCTAGATTCATGCGTAGATGTCTTCTCGAGTAGAACACAAAAGTTTTTGTGGGCGGTGATGTGCGTTTTGCTGCCCTCCTTGGTCTTTTCTTGATTGCGCGGTATTGTTGGATTGAAGCGGCTTGGACCGACATTACTCGTACGCTTACGAGAGACTGGTTTTATCGCTACGAGTAACCCCGTTGCTCAAAGATGTCTGGCAAGTGTCAGTTTCTCCAACTTTAGTTGAATCGGATTTGACCGAGGAGGTCCTTGGATGAGGTTAAATAGCAACTCATATATCTCCGTTGTGGTGTTTGCGTAAGTAAGATGCGATCCTACTAGATACCCATGGTCACCACGTAAAACATGCAACAACAAAATTAGAGGACGTCTAACTTGTTTTTGCAGGGTATGCTTGTGATGTGATATGGCCAACGATGTGATGTGATATATTGGATGTATGAGATGATCATGTTGTACTAGATAATATTGACTTGCACGTCGATGGTACGGCAACCGGCAGGAGTCATAGGGTTGTCTTTATACTAACGTTTGTGCTTGCAGATGCGTTTACTATTTTGCTAGGATGTAGCTTTAGTAGTAATAGCATGAGTAGCACGACAACCCCGATGGCGACACGTTGATGGAGATCATGGTGTGGCGCCGGTGACAAGAAGATCGTGTCGGTGCTTTGGTGATGGAGATCAAGGAGCACGTGATGATGGCCATATCATGTCACTTATGAATTGCATGTGATGTTAATCCTTTTATGCACCTTATTTTGCTTAGAACGACGGTAGCATTATGAGGTGATCTCTCACTAAAATTTCAAGACGAAATTGTGTTCTGCCCGACTGTGCACCGTTGCTACAGTTCGTCGTTTCGAGACACCACGTGTTGATCGGGTGTGATAGACTCAACGTTCACATACAACGGGTGCAAAACAGTTGCACACATGGAACACTCGGGTTAAGCTTGACGAGCCTAGCATGTGCAGACATGGCCTCGGAACACATGAGACCAAAAGGTCGATCACGAATCATATAGATGATATGATTAGCATAGGGATGCTTACCACTCAAACTATACTCAACTCACGTGATGATCAGACTTGAGCTAGTGTAAGTGGATCATGAACCACTCAAATGACTAGAGAGATGTACTTTTTGAGTGGGAGTTTAGCGAGTAATTTGATTAAGTTAAACTCTAATTATCTTGAACATAGTCTAAGTCCACTTTGAATATATTTGTGTTGTAGATCATGGCTCGTGCGACAGTCACCCTGAATTTTAATACGTTCCTAGAGAAAGCTAAGTTGAAAGATGATGGTAGCAACTTTGTAGACTGGGCTCGTAATCTTAAGCTAATCTTACAAGTTGGGAAGAAGGATTATGTCCTTAATGCTGAGCTAGGAGATGAACCACCCGCTACGGCTGACCAGGATGTTAAGAACGCTTGGTTAGCACGTAAGGAGGACTACTCAGTAGTTCAATGTGCAGTCTTGTATGGCTTAGAACCGGGACTTCAACGTCGCTTTGAGCGTCATGGAGCATTTGAGATGTTCCAGGAGTTGAATTTTATCTTTCATAAGAACGCCCGAATCGAGAGGTATGAGACCTTCGATAAATTCTATGCTTGCAAGATGGAGGAGAACTCGTCTGTCAGTGAACATGTGCTCAAAATGTCTGGGTACTCAAACCGTCTAGCTGAGCTGGGGATTGAACTCCCGCAAGAGGCTATCACTGACAGAATCCTTCAATCACTGCCGCCAATCTATAAAGGCTTTGTGTTGAACTACAACATGCAAGGGATGAACAAGTCTCCCGGCGAGTTGTTTGCGATGCTGAAAGTCGTAGAGTCTGAACTCCGTAAAGAGCATCAAGTGTTGATGGTGAATAAGACCACTAGTTTCAAGAGAAACGGCAAAGGCAAGAAGGGTAATTCAAAGAAGAGCGGCAAGCCTTTTGCCAATCCAACGAGAAACCCAAAGCTGGACCTAAGCCTGAAACAGAGTGTTACTATTGCAAGGGTATGGGTCACTGGAAGCGCAATTGCCCCAAGTATTTGGCTGATAAGATGGCGGCCAAAGAAAAATCAGGTATATTTGATATACATGTTATTGATGTGTACTTAACCGGCTATCGTAGTAGTGCCTGGGTATTCGATACCGGTTATGTTGCTCATATTTGCATCTCGAAACAGGAACTGCGGAATAAACGAAGGCTGGCGAAAGATGAAGTGACGATGCGCGTAGGAAATGGTTCCAAGGTTGATGCAATTGCCGTCGGCATAGTTTCACTTCAGTTACCATCAGGATTAGTTATGAACTTGAATCATTGTTATTTAGTGCCTACGTTGAGCATGAACATTTTATCTGGATCTTGTTTATTGCGAGACGGTTACTCTTTTAAGTCAGAGAATAATGGTTGTTCTATTTCTATGAGTAACATCTTTTATGGTCATGCACCCAATGTGAGAGGATTGTTCATATTGAATCTTGATAGTGATACACACATACATAACATTGAGACCAAAAGAGTTAGAGTTAACAATGATAGCGCCATATTTTTGTGGCACGGCCGCTTAGGTCATATTGGTGTAAAGGGCATGAAGAAACTCCATGCCGATGGACTTTTGGAGTCACTTGACTTTGATTCACTTGACACGCGTGAACCATGCCTCATGGAAAAGATGACTAAAACTCCGTTCTCCGGAACAACGGAGCGTGCAAGTGACTTGTTGGAAATCATACATACCGATGTGTGCGGTCCAATGAGCGTGGAGGCACGCGGCGGATATCGTTATTTTCTCACCTTCACTGACGATTTGAGTAGATATGGTTATGTCTACTTAATGAAGCACAAGTCCAAAACATTTGAAAAGTTCAAGCAATTTCTAAGCGAAGTTGAAAATCATCGTAACAAGAAGATCAAGTTCCTACGGTCTGATCATGGGGGTGAATATCTGAGTTTCGAGTTTGGTGCTCACTTAAGACAATGTGAAATTGTTTCACAGTTGACACCGCCTGGAACACCACAGCGTAATGGTGTGTCCGAACGTCGTAATCGTACTTTATTAGAGATGGTGCGATCTATGATGTCTCTTACCGATTTGCCGTTATCATTTTGGGGTTATGCATTAGAAACAGCTGCATTCACTTTAAATAGGGCACCATCAAAATCCGTTGAGATGACACCATACGAACTGTGGTGTGGCAAAAGGCCAAAGTTGTCGTTTCTTAAAGTTTGGGGATGTGATGCTTATGTCAAAAAGCTTCAGCCTGAAAAGCTGGAACCCAAAGCGGAAAAGTGCATCTTCATAGGTTACCCAAAAGAGACAGTTGGGTACACCTTCTATCTCAAATCCGAGGGCAAAGTGTTTGTTGCTAAAAACGGAGCTTTTCTCGAGAAGGAGTTTCTCGAGAGAGAATTGAGTGGGAGGAAGATAGAACTTGATAAGGTTGTCGAACCTCTCATCCCTCTAGATGGTGGCGCAGGGCAAGGGGAAGCCTCTGTCGTTGTGACGCCGGTTGAGAAGGAAGTTAATGATGATGATCATGAAACTCCGGTTCAAGTTTCTGTCGAACCACGCAGGTCGACGAGACCACGTGCTACTCCAGAGTGGTACGGTAATCCCGTCATGTCAATCATGTTGTTAGACAACAATGAACCTGCAAATTCTGAAGAAGCAATGGTGGGCCCAGATTCCAACAAATGGCTAGAAGCCATGAAGTCCGAGATAGGATCCATGTATGAGAACAAAGTGTGGACTTTGGAAGTACTACCTGAGGGCCGCAAGGCTATTCAGAACAAATGGATCTTTAAGAGGAAGACGGACGCTGACGGCAATGTGACCGTTCATAAAGCTCGACTTGTGGCAAAGGGTTTTTCACAAGTTCAAGGAGTTGACTACGATGAGACATTCTCACCAGTAGCGATGCTTAAGTCCGTCAGAATCATGTTAGCAATAGCTGCGTTTTTCGATTATGAAATCTGGCAGATGGATGTCAAAACGGCGTTCCTTAACGGTTTCCTTAAGGAAGAGTTGTATATGATGCAACCCGAAGGTTTTGTCGATACTAAGAATGCTAACAAAAGTGTGTAAGCTCCAGCGATCCATTTATGGACTGGTGCAAGCATCTCGGAGTTGGAACAAACGCTTTGATGAGGTGATCAAAGCATTTGGGTTTATACAAGTGGTTGGAGAATGTTGTATTTACAAGAAAGTGAGTGGGAGCTCTGTGGCGTTTCTAATATTATATGTGGATGACATATTGCTGATTGGAAACAACGTAGATTTTTTGGAGAGCATAAAGGATTACTTGAATAAAACTTTCTCTATGAAGGACCTAGGAGAAGCTGCTTACATTCTAGGCATTAAGATCTACAAGGATAGATCAAAACGCGTGATAGGACTTTCACAAAGCACATACCTTGATAAAGTTTTGAAGAGGTTCAAAATGGAACAATCCAAGAAAGGGTTCTTGCCAGTTTTACAAGGTACGAGATTGTGTAAGACTCAGTGCCCAGCAACTGATGAGGATAGAGAGCATATGAGCACTGTCCCCTATGCTTCAGCCATAGGTTCTATAATGTATGCAATGCTGTGCACTAGACCGGACGTTAGCCTAGCCATAAGTATGGCAGGCAGGTTCCAGAGTAATCCAGGAGTGGATCACTGGACGGGGGTCAAGAATATCCTGATGTACCTGAAAAGGACTAAGGAGATGTTTCTCGTGTATGGAGGTGACGAAGAGCTCGCCATAAAGGGTTACGTCGATGCAAGCTTTGACACAGATCGATGTATGGAGGTGACAAAGAGACTTGCCTGTAAACGAGATTGAAATAGGTATGCGGATACTGACGATCGAATCTCGGGCAGGTAACATACCGAAGGACAAAGGGAATGACATACGGGATTATATGAATCCTTGGCACTCAGGTTCAAACGATAAAATCTTCGTAGAATATGTAGGATCCAATATGGGCATCCAGGTCCCGCTATTGGATATTGACCGAGGAGTCTCTCGGGTCATGTCTACATAGTTCTCGAACCCGTAGGGTCTGCACACTTAAGGTTCGACATTGTTTTATGCGTATTTGAGTTATATGGTTGGTTACCGAATGTTGTTCGGAGTCCCGGATGAGATCAAGGACATCACGAGGGTTTACGGAATGGTCCGGAAATGAAGATTGATATATAGGATGACCTCATTTGATTACCGGAAGGTTTTCGGAGTTACCGGGAATGTACCGGGAATGACGAATGGGTTCCGGGTGTTCACCGGGGGGGCAACCCACCCCAGGGAAGCCCATAGGCCTTGGGGGTGGCGCACCAGCCCTTAGTGGGCTGGTGGGACAGCCCAAGAAGGCCCTATGCGCCATAGGAAGAAAATCAAAGAGAAAAGAAAAAAAAGAGGAGGTGGGAAAAGGGGGAAGGACTCCTCCTTCCAAACCTAGTTGGACTCGGTTTGGAAGGGGAGGGTTGCCCCCCTTGGATCGGCCGACCCCTTGGGAGTCCTTGGACCCCAAGGCAAGGCTCCCCCTCCTCCCCCTATATATACGGAGGTTTTAGGGCTGATTTGAGACAACTTTGCCACGGCAGCCCGACCACATATCTCCACGGTTTTACCTCTAGATCGCGTTTCTGCGGAGCTCGGGCGGAGCCCTGCTGAGATAAGATCATCACCAACCTTCGGAGCGCCTTCACGCTGCCGGAGAACCCATCTACCTCTCCGTCTCTCTTGCTGGATCAAGAAGGCCGAGATCATCGTCGAGTTGTACGTGTGCTGAACGCGGAGGTGCCGTCCGTTCGGCACTAGATCGTGGGACTGATCGCGGGACGGTTCGGGGGGCGGATCGAGGGACGTGAGGAAGTTCTACTACATCAACCGCGTTTCTTAATGCTTCTGCTGTGTGGTCTACAAGGGTACGTAGATCAAATATCCCCTCTCGTAGATGGACATCACCATGATAGGTCTTCGTGCGCGTAGGAAAATTTTGTTTCCCATGCGATGTTCCCCAACAACACATGCATATGGTATAACGACCCGAGGTGGTACACGCACCGAGGACCCCCTCTATCTAGAGGGCATCCAAAGAGGATCGAGCAAGATTCTCAATTGCAGGAAGAAGACATTGTCAGCTCCCCGAAGAAGAAGAAGAAACAGAAGGAAGCTGACAACTCCAATGATCCAATAATTGATGAAGAACCTATTGTTGATCCTAATAGTATATCTATTCCCCATGCTGAGACTGAAGATGGTGCTGAACCTGATAAAGATAATGAGAAGAATGATCCTCCTGAAGTACAAGAAGAAGAAGCACCTGACAAGCACAAGAGATATACTAGAGAAGACTTTGTTGCAAGAAGACATGGGAAGGAAAGAGAACCATGGGTACAAAAATCAATGCCCTTCCGAGGTAAGTCTTCCAAAACCAAAGAAGAAGAGCATTACAACAAATTTTGTGAATGGATGAAACCTCTTTTTCTTCAAATTCCTTTGAATGATGCTATTAAGTTACCTCCGTACTCGAGGTATATGAAAGATATTGTTACTACTAAAAAAGTTCCTAATGAGGCAATATCTAATATGCCTGCTAATTACTTTTTCAGTGGTAAGATTCCTGAGAAGCTTGGTGATCGAGGTATACCAACCATTCCTTGCTCAATAAAAAATAATTATGTTAGAACTGCTTTATGTGATCTTGGTGCATGAGTGAGTGTTATGCATTTATCTCTTTACAAAAGGCTTTGTCTAGATAAACTAATCTCTACAGATATCTCTCTTCAAATGGCTGATAAGTCAACACCCGTTCCAGTTGGTATTTGTGAGGATGTTCCTGTTGAAGTTGCTAATTGCTTCATCCTTACTAACTTTGTTGTGCTTGACATGCCCGAGGATGGTAGCATGTCTATTATTCTTGGTAGACCTTTTCTTAACACCGTAGGTGCTATTATTGATTGCAATAAAGGAAAGGTGACTTTCAATGTTAATGAGAAGGAGCACACTGTATATTTTCCGAAGAAAATTGATAAAAGGCATGGCCTTAATTCTATTGAGAATATTGAGACCGTGAAGGTTGGAGAGTGGGACTGTCCTCTACATGTGCACCACAAATACAAAACCATTATGGCGGGGATAATATCCATTTAAATAAAGGTACCATGATTGCTCGATATATCACCTGTTTGGTAGTAAGACTTGATCAACCTTGCTAACAAACATGTTTTATATAAGTAAAAAGAGAAGCTTATCATGTTTTCATTTCCTTTATCTTTCATCCTCCTTGTTGTACAAAAGTTTTAAGTTTTTGAAGCTTCATATGTTTAACCATTGCTTCGAGCTTTCCGGAAGAATTGCACCTTTCGGTTTTTCGAAATTTTTCCAAAGAAGTTGTCAGAAAAATTCCGGAAAAATTATACTAAAAATTTCCATCCAAAAAGAGACACAGGGGCACCTGGGGCTGACCAGGGAGGGTCACCCCTGGTCCAGGCGGCCAGGTGGCGCGACCTGGCCCCTGGCCGCGCCCACAGGGCGCCTCGGCCCACCTGGTCCCCTTTCCAGGTACTTATTCTTCCCTTCTCTCTGTCTCACTCCAAAAAATCCCGATTTTTCTCCTGGAGCTCGAGTTCTTGCTGTTCTTTGTGGTAAATTTCGATCTCTCTCTACAACCCATCATTTGCATTGAGAATTTGAGCATTTGCCCCTTGAAATGAGTTTGTTTGGAAAAGCAAAAGGATGGCTTGGGAAGAAGAGACCCGAGCGTACCGATAGCCTAACAAGAGCTGCAGTTTCACCCTCTACTGTGAGGACAAGTTACAATGATGATATCGTGCCACCGGAGTTGCTCCAGAAAATGGAGACGACACGTGCCATGACATACCCGTGTTCAGACTTCCTTACGGCTGCAGGTATTAAGGATGAGTTTGATAACCTCTGTGCAGCTGCAGGTTTGACACGAATTGTAACACGACGTGTGCCACAATACCCAAAACTCACCTACTATTTCGTCAACTGGTTTAGATATAATGATAAAACTTCCATGATTGAATTCAGATTATATGAGGATGTCTTTACCATGTCTTTTGGCATAATTTTGTGACGTTATAGGTGTGCGGAATGTCGGGAAGACGACCAAAATGAAAGTTCAGCCCTACAAGCTGAAATCCCTATTCGCCTCCCTTTGCAGCAAGGATCTGCAAGACATTCACCGGGGGAAGATTTCCAGCATCTTGATTCCCCACATCAAGTATTTTTCATACTATATTGCTCGAGGGGTGTTAGCTAGTGGCAACACGAGCAACATTTCGGCTCCGGATATTGCTATCTTGGCAGCCGCCCTCACAGGAGATAACATGTATAATGTTGGTGCTTTGATTGCTCGTCACCTCATTGCTAACAGCGGCAAGGGGCCTCACTTTGGTGGCATTTATGCCACGCTTATCCTCGAGCATCTCGAGCGCACAGTACGTGCGGATGATGTTCCTTTTCCATTCATAAGCTTTGATCTTGACGCTATGAAGAGGCATGAGTTTGTTACTAGGACTTCCGAGTTTGGTAACCTTGTTTATATTATGAGGTTTGGCGAGTTTACTACTAGCGAGATCCATCTGCATGCACCACTATTGTTTGATTATACTAGCAGGAACGGATGGTCCTTTACCGCGACTCAGCTGGACGAGTTTGTGATCTGGCAACTGTTCCACAACCCCATGGAGGGGGTTGTTCCCGAGGAAGAGGAGCCTTCTTCTTGGGAGAGCAACAGGACATCTGTCTACGCGTCTGAGGCCCTGTATGATTCTTGGAGTTGCCAGTACCACCCCGGAGCCGGAGGGAGCTCCTGGAGCCCATAGTAGCCAGGCCCAACTTAGGCCAAAAGCCTAAGCTTTTGGGACTACGTATCCTTCTCCCTTTCATTGTATCATCCGTGGTTTCCTTTTTAATATTTTTGGAGGTTTTGCCTGTTCTTCTTTGTTCTTCCTTTGCAAAAACAACAAAAAGATTTCTCTTTCCTTTTGCTCTCGTTTGACCTTTGGAATACCCAAAAATATTTCCTTTTTCTATTTAGTTTGCCTTGTTTGAAGAGTTCAGCTCACGTCCATGGTTGCAATTTCACTTGTTTATATCTTTCTACGTTCGATCGTGCAAGTGACGACGCAATAATGACGAAGATCGACGAAAGGGATGCAACAAGGAGAGCCGGTATGAACTCTATCTGTTTCTACTTTTGTACATATGCATGTACTTATGATCTAGAGACCACTTGTAGCGACATAGTGCTATGTTTACAGTGCTTTCCCAGTAGTTCATGCTTTCTTTGTGACTTGTCTCAAATAGCTGGAGTGCATAATGTGTTATTGAAATGATTATCATGCATTGCATTATTCATGGTTTGGCATATTGAAGTGGTATTTCCCTTCGAAGAGTTTCTGGATTGACTTGGCACATGCTTACACATGTTTATAATTAGAAGTCTATCAAGCCTTGATGATCTTTTTATTTCAGAATAGTTATATCACTTTCATGCCCGATTCAATGTTGCTTTGTCGCTGTGCATGATTATGACCGTTATTGCTCTCTAGTTGGTCGCTTCCCCGTCTTTTGCTAGCCTTCGCCTGTACTAAGCGGACTGAGTTCTTGTGCATCCAAATCCTTGAAACCAGTTGCGCCATATGAGTCCACCATACCTACCTATAGGCGGTATTTATGCCCCGTCCTATGTAAATTTGCATGTGCCATAATCTAAATATTCAAATAAATATATTTTTTTGTATGCCCGAATCTCTCATGTAGTGACTAGGGGCTATCAGTATATTCCATGCTAAGTGGGTTATTCTCAAGCTATGTGTTGATTCACTACCATTCACGAGAAAGTGGCTCATAATCGGGATGCCCACTTCCATGATCAAAAGACAAATCAAATTTAATGAAACAAAACTCCCCCAGGATTGTTGTTTGTATGGACGGTACCCGTGGATTTGGCCCGCTGTGGAGTGTGATCGATTGGTGGAGGGGGAGTAAAAACTTTACTATGCTGTTTGGGAACCGCCTATAATGTATTTAGCATGGAAGATATTGATATCTCTTAGTTGTTACGTTTACAATGAAAGCATACCACCCAAAATTTTGATTCATCCCTGTTTTAAAAGCTCAAGCTGTGGCACCTCTGCAAATCAATGCTTCCCTCTACAAAGGGCCTGTCTATTTTACTTTACTATTGAGTCATCCTCTTATTATAAAAAGCACCAACTAATGAGAGCTTAATTGTCATTCTAAGTGTAATGTGCATTGTCCCAAAGTACCACATTCCCTTCTGCATGTTGTGATATTACTCATTCTGAAATATTTATTTCTAGTCTCCTTTAAGACTCCGAAGGAGCGTTTGCATTTATGTTTTGCTTGACTCATGGGGGCTAGCGTGATACCACTCTAATATGTCCAAGTCATGTGCATTGTGATCTCGTCATGATTTTCATTTACATATTATTAATTTTCAGTTGTCTGAAACACTTCACATGATCGAAGGATTGCTTCGTGCATTGTCTTTGTAGCATTGCTTCAATACTTGTTGGACTTGTTTGTAGTGCATGATTATATACATCTAATGAAGCAAAAGAGTCTGTCAAAGTTTTCTTTGTCGCGTCGAGTTCATTGAACTGAATTGCTTGAGGACAAGCAATATGCTAAGCTTGGGGGAGTTGATACGTCTCAAATGTATCGACTTTTCCAAACACTTTTGCTGTTATTTGGGCCTCATTTTGAATGATTTGAACGAAACTAACCCAGACTGACGTTGTTTCCAGCATAGCTAGTATGGATTAATTGTGCGCAGGAAAATAGATTTTTAGGTCTCCCGGAAAATTCCAATAAAAAATAGAGAAAATATACGCACCCGAAGGAACCCATGGCTAGAAGATGGGCCAGAGGGGGGCCACCAAGCCTCCACGCGACCTCGTGGCATGGCCTGCCCCTGGCCTCGCAGGGAGGCCACCTGGGTGGCGCCCACCTCCTCCAGTGCCCAACCTTGGCTCCTATTTTTACCTGAGATGGAAAAATTCCGGAACAGAAGTCGTTTGGCCAATTCTCGACGCGGAGCCGCCGCCACCCTTGGTTCTTCTCTAGGCGAGCTAATCTGGAGGCTGCTTGCTACGGCAACAGACAACAGAGCCAGAAATTGGCACGTTGAGTGAGACTTGTCTTGCGCTGGTTTTTCCCTTGAAAAGGAAAGGGTGATGCAACACAAGAGCAGTAAGTATTTCCGTGAGTTTGAGAACCAATGTATCAATCCAGTACGAGAATCTCGTCAAGTCCAGAGTACTTGCACAAACACAAAAGAGCTTCCACCCAACGCTATAAAGGGGTTGTCAATCCCTTCAAGATTGATTGCAAAGTGAGATCTGAAGGCGAAAAGTGCAACGAAGTAAAAGTGTAAGGCTTAAAATATGATGTGAAGTGGACCCGGGGGGCATAGTGTTCACTAGAGGCTTCTCTCAAAATAGAAAATAATACGATGGGTGAACGAATTACTGTCGAGCAATTGATTGAACCGTGCAAAGTCATGACGATATCTAAGGCAATGATCATACATATAGGCATCTACTACTATTACTCCACACATCGACCGCTATCCAGCATGCATCTAGTCTATTGAGTTCATGACGAACAGAGTAACGCCTTAAGCAAGATGACATGATGTAGAGGGATAAACTCAAACCAATGATGAAAACCCCATCTTTTTACCCTTGATGGCAACAAGACGATGCATGCCTTGCTACCCCTTCTATGACTGGGTGAGGTCACCGCACAGTATGAACCCAAAACCAAGCACTTGTCCCATTGCAAGAATCATAGATCAAGCTGGCCAATAAAAACCCACAACTTGAAGAGAATTACAAGGATATAAATCATGCATAAGAGAGATCAGAAGAAACTCAAAAAAGATTCATAGATAATATGATCATAAATCCACAATTCATCGGATCTCGACAAACACACCGCAAAATAAGATTACATCGGATAGATCTCCATGAAGATCATGGAGATCTTTGTATTGAAGATCCTAGAGAGAGAAGAAGTCATCTAGCTACTAGCTATGGACCCGTAGGTCTATGGTGAACTACTCACGCATCATCAGAGAGGTCATGGTGTTGATTAAGAAGCCCTCCGTATCCGAATCCCCACCCCCCCGGTAGGGCACGAGAACGTGCCCCAGATGGGATCTTGCGGAGACAAGCTTGCGGTGGCGGAAAACTACTTTCGATGATCTCTTGATTTTTTCTGGGATTTTAGGGAATATAAAGGCGAAAGACCTTGGGCAGAGGAGGCCCAGGGAGCCCACAAGCCTGGGAGGCGCAGGCCCCCTGGCCATGTCTAGGGGGCTTGTGGGGTCCCCGGTGGCCCCCTGCCTTGGTTCTCAAGCTTCCCGATCTTCTTCTGTTTTGGAAAAATCTTTCTGGAGGTTTTGTTCCGTTTGGACTCCATTTAAAATCCTCCTCTGAAAGGGGTCAAAAACACAGAAAAAATAGGAACTGGCACTTGGCATTGAGTTAATAAGTTAGTCCCAAAGAGATATAAAAGGCATACAAAACATGCAAAGTTTGACATGATAATAGCATGAAACCATCAAAAATTATAGATACATTGGAGACGTATCACTGCCTTGGCCTCCGGAGAGGGGAAATCGTCGCCATCCTCATCACCATTGCCACTCCATAATCCTTCCATGACTTCCCCTTTCATGTGGGAGTAATTACTTGTTGTGGGCAAAGGGGATGCTTGGGATTGGATGTGTTAGATCATGTAGTAGTTCGTCAGATTTTTGGGGTCATGCTGCCTATCATCTACTATGGTATTTATCGTCTTTGCTACTACTTGTTACTCTTAATGCTTGTCACTTTGGGCCCGAGTGCCATGATTTCAGATCTACACCCATTTTGTTTTCATGAATATATTTGTGTTCTAGATCCTATCTATGAGTAGTATGCACCTATTATAGTCCGGAACAGGGATCCCCATGGTGACAGCTTGTGACACCAAAGGGGATAGACTCTAATTTGAGGATTCCATGTATCCATTGATTGTTAATGCTTTGTTCTGGTGCTCTTTGATAGGAGCACCTTAATCTCCATAAGTTCCTTTTAGCCCCGTTGGTAGCGGGATTGTAGAACAAAAGATGTTGTGCAAGTTCTTATTACAAGCACACACGACTACCTTAGGATACATGCCTAATGTTCGATATATGCCTAGATGATCATTACTTTTCTGTGTGCCTTGCCCCAAGTGAAATACATGATATCTCTTATCCATGACCAGCCATCCATCTCCCTAGCCTACAGTGTTTTAATCCTCCTAGTTACAAGTTGCTTTGCTTTTGCTATTTTACTTTCGTTGCTTTGCCACTATTATTTGTGTTGCCACTATCAATTCCATATCACCGTTGCTACTAATATTTCGTTTCCAAGCAAGTATCTTTCAGGTGCAGTTGAATTGACAACTCAACTGTTAAAGCTTATAAATATTCCTTGGCTCCCCTTGTGTCGAATCAATAAATTGGGTTATCTTACCCGCGAAGACTGTTGTGATCCCCTACACTTGTGGGTTATCAACCCTATATTGTTGATTCCAAAGTAACTTTTCACACTAATCACACTGCTATTAAATATCTAACGGAAAACAAAGATGCTAAACCTAGACTTATTAGATGGGTTCTTCTGCTACAAGAATTTGATCTACACATTATTGATAGAAAGGGCGCTGATAACTCCGTAGCAGATAACTTGTCAAGAGTAGAAAATGTTCTTGATGACCCACTACCTATTTGTGATAGCTTCCCTAATGAACAATTACATGTCATAAATGCTTCTTGCAGTGGTCCTTGGTATGCTGAATATGCTAACTACATTGTTGCTAAATTTATACCACCTAGCTTCACATACCAACAAAAGAAATAATTTTTCTATGATATAAGACATTACTTTTGGGACGATCCACACCTTTATAAAGAAGGAGTAGATGGTATTATTATACATTGTGTACCTGAGCATGAACAGGGACAGATCATACACAAGTGTGACTCCGAGGCCTACGGAGGACATCAGGCTGGAGATAGAACTGTACACAAGGTATTACGGTCTGGTTTTTATTGGCCTACTCTCTTCAAGGATGATCATAAGTTTGTCTTGTCTTGTGATGAATGTCAAAGTATTGGTAATATTAGTAGGCATCAGGAAATGCCAAAGAATTACTCTCTTGTTATGGAACCATTTGATGTGTCGGGTGTTGATTATATGGGACCTTTTCCAAAGTCCAATGGGTATACTCAAATTCTAGTTGTTGTTGATTACGTTACTAAGTGGGTAGAAGCTATTCCAACTATTAATGGCGAAGATAACACTTCTATTTAAATGCGGAAATAAGTTATTTTCCCTAGATTTGGAGTCCATGGATATTTAATGACTGGTGGTGGTTCACACTTTATTCATGGTGCTTTTCGTAAATTGCTTGCTAGGTATGATGTTAATCATAGGATTGCATCTAATTATCATCCTCAGTTTGGTGGTCAAGTAGAATTCAGAAATAGAGAAATTAAATTGATCTTGCAAAAGACCGTTAATAGATCTAGAAAGAATTGGTCGAAGAAACTTGACGGTGTATTATGGGCTTATAGAACCACTTACAAAAACCCTATGGGTATGTCTCCGTATAAAGTGGTTTATGGTAAGGCATGCCACTTACCTCTAGAGCTAGAACATTAAGCTTATTGGGAAATTAATTAGCTTAACTATGATTTCAAACTTGCTGGTGAAAAGAGGTTATTTGACATTAGCTCACTTGATGAACAGAGAACCCACACATGTGAGAATGCTAAGTTGTTTAAAGAAAAGGTTACAAGATTGCATGATAGAAGGATACAAAAGCATGAATTCAATGTACGTGATAATGTCTTGCTATAAAACTCTCGTTTAAGATTTTTTGCAGGAAAGCTTATCTCTAAATGGGAAGGGCCCTACATTATCGAGGAAGTATATCGTTCCGGTTCCATCAAGATCAACAACACCGAAGGCATAAATACTAGGGTGGTAAATGGGAAAAGAATCAAACATTATATCTCAGGTATTCCCATAAATGTTGAAACAAATATTATCAAATCCATACGGAGGAGTACATTAGGGAGACCTATCAGAATGTTTCACACACCGAAAAGGAATAAGTACGTGTTACGGTAAGAAAACTGACTCCAAAACTTTTCCGATGGCCATTTTTATCAGTTTTGGAACATTTAAAAAAATAGGAAAATTTAAAGCAGTCTGAAAAGTGCGCGAGGAGGTGTCAAGCCAGGGGGCGTGGCCTACCCCCTGGGCACGCCCTGCAGGCTTGTGGCCACCCCGTGTACTCTCCAATCTCTGTTTTCTTGTGGTATACTCTTTCGGGTTGGCAAAAAATCATTATATAATCTCCCGAAGGTTTTGACCTCCGTATCCGAAAATATCTCATGTTTTCGTTTTGAGCTGTTTCTGCAGTAGATATAGAGCAAGATATCTTCACAAGAGTCGGCCGGAGAGAATCGTGCCTTTCACCTGACACCGGGGTCGTGGCATTCAGCAAAGCCAACCACTTCGGGCAGGCTACATGGGAAAAGATGCAGGCTGACTTGAAAAGTACAGATGGTATGGAGGAATACCAAGAAGTTACCTCTCATTTACAACCTGGAGCCATATTGGAAGAACTTCACAGCTCAGCAATTCCGAATTTGATAATCCATCCCAATGCTAAATTTGTTACTTATGAAAAAATGAAAAATAGTGTTGCCTTTTCCCCCGCAGGAATGGAACATCCATGGGTTATGGGAGCTCTAACCATCACTCCAAAACTTCACAAGGAAATAATGGATCTCAGACAACAAAATAATAAACTTAAGGAGTAGAATCACATTCTAAGGGGCATCATCGCAAAGAGTATAAAACCACCATCTCCAAAGAAAGACAACTAAACACATGGGCATGGGCACTCCCCTTGGCTTGTGCCAAGCTTGAGGGAGGTGCCCCGGTATCGTATCACCATCACACCTTTTACTTTCTTTGTTTTTCTTCGTTCGATCATTTTGGTTATATCTTGATCTAGTATAATCAAGTTTTAGTGTTATCTAGTTTTGAGTTTTGCTTTATGTCCCCCCTATGTAAGCAAGTCCAAGAGTTAGATAATAAAGAGTAGTTTTGAGTTGAGGGCTTTTCTTGGTTGTTATGATCTTAATAAATAGTAATAGAAAGAAGTATAGAATAAAAGCAAAAGGGTATACATAATGATGACTTCACATATAAAAAGTATGTCGATTGAAATTTGTTGTGAGTTAACAAACAAAGCTATTGGTCATTGTTGGAATTAAAAGGAAGTAATAAAGAAAGAAAGGTTCATATATAAAATATTATCTTCGACATATTTTGTGATTGTGAGCACTTATTAAAATATTATATGTTAAGAAGTTGATGTTGAACAAGGAAGACAACATAATGAATTATGTTTGCTTATTTCCGAATAGAAGTTATATGGTCATAGATCCTTCAACTTGTGTCACTTGCTTCCACCCCATATTAGCCAAAAACATCCGCACCAAGTAGAGATACTACTTGTGCATCCAAACACCTTTAACCTTGTTTTACCTTGAGAGTCCACCATACCTACCTATGGATTGAGTAAGATCTTTCAAGTAAGTTGTCATCGGTGCAAGCAATAAAAATTGCTCTTTAAATATGTGTGATTTATTAGTGGGAGGAAAATAAACTTTATACGAACTTGTGATATAGAAGAAATAAAAGTGACAGATTGCATAATAAAGTTCTTTATCACAAGGGGCAATATAAAGTGACGTTCTTTTACATTAAGGTATTGCGCATCCAACTATAAAAGTTCATGACAACCTCTGCTTCCCTCTGCGAAGGGCCTATCTGTTACCATTACTTTCTAGTTTCTACCTTTATGCAAGAGTCGTGGTGATCTTCACCATTTCCTTTATTTTGCCTTTATCTTTTGGCAAGCGTCATGTGTTGGGGAATGATCTAGATAAATATATCCACTTGGATGTGGGTGATCATGAGTTATTATTTTTGACATTACCCTTGAGGTAAATAGTTGGGAGGCAAAACTATAATCCCCTATCTTTCTCTATGTCCAATTGAAGCTTTGACCTCATAGGTACGGCGTGAGTGTTAGAAATTATGAAAGACCATAAGATCATTGAGTATGTGGATTTGCTTTACAAGCTCTTATATTGACTCTTTCATACGTTGCAATAAATTGGAATTGCTTGAATGACTGAAATCGTAGTTTGTTAGTTCTCAATAGAGTTCTTGATTCATATATTACCTTGTGAATGAATTGTTACTCTAGCATAAGATATTTTATGACAATGTGTGTTGCTGGTCTAAAACTAACCATGATGCCTTCATTTCCGTATTTTAATTTTATCGACACCTCTATCTCTAAACATGTGGGCATATTTATCAATCTCGGGTTTCGCTAGAGGGCAAGCGAGGTCTAAGCTTGGGGGAGTTGATATGTCCATTTTTCATCATGCTTTTATATCGATATTTATTGCATTATGGGCTGTTAATACACATTATGGTACTATACTTATGCATTTTCTCTCTTATTTTACAAGGTTTACATGAAGAGGGAGAATGCCGACAGCTGGAATTCTGGACCGAAAAAGGAGCAAATCTGAGAGATCTATTCTGCACAGCTCCAAAAGTCCTGAAAACTTACGGACAATTATTTTGGAATATATAAAAAATAGTGGGCGAAAGAAATACATCAGGGGACCCACCAGGTGGCCACAAGCCAGGGGGCGCGACCTACCCCCCTGGGCGTGCCCTGCAGGCTTGTGGGCCCCCTGGCAAGCCTCCGGTGCCCATCTTCTCCCATATGAAGGGTTTTGACGTGGAAAAAATCATATGAGAACTTTCGGGACGAAGCGTCGGCGTCTTGAGGCGGAACTTCGGCAGAACCAATCTAGAGCTCCAGCGGAGCTATTCTACCGGGGAAACTTCCCTCCCGGAGGGAGAAATCGAAGCTATCGATGACTGGGATATAGCCTTAGGGTAGGGTCGTAGGCCTGACGTATACGTGCTACCCAAGGGAACCTCATTATTACTTGAAGGACTACAAGGGAAAATCTGACTAGATCGCGAAAACATATAATCCACTCGGACAAGTACATTCCATCCACTCGGATGATAGTCAACCACTCGATCGTATGACTCACTTGGGTATGCAAATACCAACAGTCGGCAAGGCAGTCGAAGCATAGAGGAGGTTCTGTAGTGGGCTGACAATGTGGCATCAATGCCCCATCTTGTAACATCAGAGGTTAGGGGTGGCGCACTCTATATAAGGCACCCCCTCCACATAGCTAGGGGCCAACTTCTTCTCCCCATGCGGGCTAATTCTTTCCCTAGATATATGGCTCTCTCACTATACCATGTAACTCATGTCCATGACAGATAAAACAAAGCCTCTCTGGAGCACGAGACGTAGGGTTGTTATCTCCACTGTGAGAGGCCCGAACTCGCTAAAACCACCGTGTCACCCATGTGCATCTCGATAGATCATGATCCGTTATCGTACCCTCTTTCTATTGTCGGAATCGTTACCACGACAGTTGGTGCCCACCTTGGGGCATAGCGTCTATCGAGCCATGATGCATATGGTTATTTCTTCAACCACCAACGGCACATCGATTTCTGGTTGCCGGCAGCGTCTGCTTCATCGTCCCCACGCGCGGCCTCCGGCGCCGGCCACTTCATCGTCGCCATGCTCGGCTCTGGCACCTTCCGCTTCGTCATCGCCATGCGTGGCATCCAGCGCTGGCGGCTTCATCGTCGCCACGCGCGGCCTCTTCATCGTGGCCACGCGCGGCTCTAGCACCGTCCACTTCATCGTTGCCACGCATGGCCTCCGCTGCCGGCCGCTTCATCGTTGCCACGTGCGGCTCTGGCACCGCCCGCTTCGTCGTTACCACGCGCGGCCTCCAGCGTCGTCCGCCTCATCGTCTTCTGCAACTTCGTTGTTGTTGAGCACACACATGACCGTCAATGTCGTTCGTTTCGTTGTCCACTCCGGCCTCGTGTTATCGGCTGCTCGACGACGACCTTCGAGGATGAGGCTCAGGGCTGACGAGGCGCAGGTACGCAATGCTCCTTCCTCCTTCACCGGTCGTCGGCAAGGGTCTCCTCAGTCGGGGCGCGCTGCGATGACAACCTACGAATCAAGCATGACCTGTAACGGGTGGCCGTTCAGTGCCTCGTAAGTGCATGCATTTGTCACACCCTGTTTTTCTACCACATTCTCTGTAATGCAAAAATCTGAGCTTCTTAAAACTTTTTCAAAACTAATGATGTGAATGCCATGGTTGTCATTGTATGCTTGTGTGTTATATCATGTGATGATAAAAACCCCATTTAACAATATTGAATTATTTCCAAAAACCGTCACTTGTTTCTAATCAAGGTAAAAACCCTACTTTGAGTTGCACTACATCTCCGGTCGATCTGCGGCTACACGATGGCTCCTGCATCCCTCGACCCACCAAACCGATCCCCTCAACCCCAGGAAGCTTTCCCCCAACTCGCCCGAGCATTTCCGTGCCCCTAGCCACCTCCTCGAGCACCTCCCGAAACTCCTCCACCACGGCCTTCTCGTCGCCGGCGAACCCCTGGTTCTCCGATGTTGTCCCGACCACCAGCAGGTAGGCGGCGTCATGACGAACCCATTCCTCTCCTTGTTGGGGCTTGAGAACATCGGCAGCCTCGCCGGCGTGCTCCTCCTTTTCTCTGGCCAGAGGTAGGAGACAACTCTGACAGGTGTGCCCCACCTGTCGGTGGCCCAGCTTCCTGCCCCGCGCTGCCCAGAGCCAATGACGGCAGGTCCCCGCACGTCAGGTTCAAACCTGACGGCGCGCGCGCCTTGGAGGTTATCGGCTGGCCATGGGCCAAGCGAGGGACTTAGCCCATTTTTCTTTATTTTTAAAATATGATTTCTAAGATTTTTATAAAAATATTTAACCAGTGTAAAAATATAATTTTTCCACTATTATTCTTCTAAAAATATGTAGTATTTAATGAGATGATTGAATGAATTTTTCAAACAACTATTCTGTTTGCAATATTAAAAAGGACTAAATTGGAATTGTTTTGCTTCTGTTTGGTTAATTTTAAAAAGGTTCCTTCATGAAAATTTGAGGCAAATATTTTTCAAAAAGATAACTTAGATTTATAAGTAATAAAGAACATTTTTAAAATAGCTTTGTGATCAGTTTCCCTGTGAGCTATTTCTTATTTATTCTTTTATAGACGTTAGAAAATCCGTGTGACGAGGGAATCAGAGCGGAAGACCTCGAAGACCCCGGATACCTAGCTGACCAAGGCAAGCGGCCCTCTGACCATGACTGAGCATATGTTATATTGCATGTTAAGATGGCAAGTATTTCCTTTAAATATGATCATAAGTGCCAGTAAATCATTTAATGTGATGTTACCGATGGCTCCTCCGGAGCACATGCATTGAACTTGATCCTACCCCCTTTTGAGGATCATGCTAGTATCTTGTTGACAAGTAGTGCTAGAATAATTAGCATGAGCATATTGATGGTAAATCCAAGAGTTTATGAAAACCCCATCGGGTGCCACTAATGCCCGAGGGTGATGATGAGTTAGGTGGCCACTTTTGGTGAAGTGGTGCACCGGGTATTTTGAGTGAGTATGGTTTCGGAAATGGGATTAGATTTATGATGTGTCGACCGTCCCAACCTTACCAGTACGACCTTGTTACCCCTTATGGGACGGGACTATGTTGATTACTCTCGTCGGTGCTAGCAAAGAGCCACATTACTAGTGGCGGGAGTGATGTGTGGTCACTCTCATGATGGGGTCGTGCCGCGTAGGACGACTATGCCATTTTTATGAGTTCCAGTCACACCGTTGGTCCCTCTCATGATGGGGTCATGTGTGGTCACTCTCATGATGGGGTCGTGCCGCGTAGGACGACTAGTGGCGGGAGTGATGTGTGGTCACTCTCATGATGGTTGGTACTGTCTATAGTCGGTGCTCGTAAGATGTACAACATGTGGGCTGGGTACCAATCGAGTGGACCTCTTTGTCTAGTATCGTCCGGGGAAAGGTATTGATCGTGTACTTACCTCGGGTATGTTATATACCACGAGTCGTGGATGACACGGAAGTTTCCCGGATCTCGTGGGTCCAGCGTGCTACCTCTGCAGAGTGTATAACTTTTCGAATAGCCGTGTCCACGATCAAGGACAGTTGGGTGCTGCTGCTTAAACTACGTCCAGTCGTTTTCGCTTAAACCAAGCGTGTATGAGTGGTGATAAAAGTGAGTTATTATGAAAGCAACGATATGACCAAGTTTGGTAACTTGGCATATAGAGTGAGCCTGGATGGCTCAGCCCTCGACAGATATATTGATCTATGTAACCTGTTCTTCAAAAGTTATTCTTTAACTTGATGCATATTCATGATCATTCCAACATGATTAGTTCTACCAAAGATGCATGTTATTGTTATCCTTCACTTTCATTGTTCATGTCATGGGTTGTTTGCGAGTACATTCGAAGTACTCATTGGCTTGCCACTGGTTATGTTATTGACCATACATGGAAGGACCGGAGTTTGGAGATGAGTACGTCTTTGGAGACGCCCCTGCGAACTAGGACGCTTCCGAGTTAGAATGCCTATCGGTGTAGGCTTGATGTCAGGGGCACCCGCTTAGCCCCTATGTTTTCTGCTATTAGTTTAATCAGTATGATTTGGCCTTAGGCCCAACCTTGTGAACTTGACCATTCGGTCATGTGATGTAATAATTCGGTACTCGGATGTAAGACTCTTATTATTTAGTATCTGTGTGTTCGGTGAGCATTGATCTCTGGGATTACTCTGTAGGGTAACGTAGCATAAATTCAAAAAAATTCCTACGCTTATTCAGATCTTCCTATGGAGAGACCAGCAACGAGAGAGGGGTAAGAGCATCTTCGTACCTTTGAAGATCGCTAAGCGGACGCGTTGCTAGAACGCGGTTGATGGAGTCGTACTCGCAGCAATTCCGATCTAGTGCCGAACGACGGCACCTCCGCGTTCGACACACGTGCAGCCCGGTGACGTCTCCCGCACCTTGATCTATCAAGGAGGAGGGAGAGGTTGGGTAAGAAGTCCAGCAACACGACGACGTGGTGTCGGTGGAGAGATGAGGTCTCCCGGCAGGGCTTCGCCAAGCGCCAGCAGAGAGGAGGAGGGAGAGGAGCAGGGCTGCGCCGAGAGAGAGAGATTCAACCGTGTCTCAAACAGCCCCGAACCTCATCTATATATAGGGGGAGAGGGAGGGGGCGCAGCCCTTAGGGTTCCCACCCCTAAGGGGTGCGGCAGCCCTTAGATGGGAGAGGGGTGGCGGCCAGGGCAAGGGGGAGGGGTGGCGCACCCCTCTGGTGGGCCTTAGGCCCACCTAAGCTAGGGTTCCCCCCTTCCCCTTTTTTCTGGTGCGCATGGGCTAGGTGGGGGGCGCACCAGCCCACTTAGGGGCTGGTTCCCTTCCCCACTTAGCCCATCTAGCCTCCCGGGGTCGTTTCCCCCCTTCGGTGGTGCCCCGGGACCACCTCCGTTGGTCCCGGTGGTCCCGGTACGTTACCGGTGATGCCCGAAACACTTCCGGTGTCCGAAACCATCCGTCCTATATATCAATCTTTACCTCCGGACCATTCCGGAGCTCCTCGTGACGTCCGAGATATCATCCGGGACTCCGAACAACTTTCCGTAACCTCGTACAACAATTCCCTATAACCCTAGCGTCATCGAACCTTAAGTGTGTAGACCCTACGGGTTCGGGAGACAGGCAGACATGACCGAGACACCTCTCTGGCCAATAACCATCAGCGGGGTCTGGATACCCATGGTGGCTCCCACTAGCTCCACGATGATCTCATCGGATGAACCACGATGTCAAGGATTCAAACAATCCCATATACGACTCCCTTTGTCTGTCGGTATAGAACTTGCCCGAGATTCGATCGTCGGTATACCTATACCTTGTTCAATCTCGTTACCGGTAAGTCTCTTTACTCTTTCCGTAGCACGTCATCGTGTGACTAACTCCTTAGTCACATTGAGCTCATGATGATGTTCTACCGAGTGGGCCCAGAGATACCTCTCCGTCACACGGAGTGACAAATCCCGATCTCGATTCGTGCCAACCCAACAGACACTTTCGGAGGTACCCGTAGTGCACCTTTATAGTCACCCAGTTACGTTGTGATATTTGATACACCCAAAGCACTTCTACGGTATCCGGGAGTTGCACAATCTCACGGTCGAAGGAAAAGATACTTGACATTAGAAAAGCATTAGCATACGAACAATACGCTCTAGTGCTAGGCTTAGGATTTGGTCTTGTCCATCACATCATTCCCCAAATGATGTGATCCCGTTATCAATGACATCTAATGCCCATGATCAGGAAACCATGATCATCTATTGACTAACGAGCTAGCCAACTAGAGGCTTGCTAGGGACACATTGTGATCTATTCATTCACACATGTATTACTATTTCCTGTTAATACAATTATAGCATGAACGATAGACGATTATCATGAACAAGGAAATATGATAATAACCATTTTATTATTGCCTCTAGGGCATATTTCCAACATACTGAGCACGATCATTCGGCGACCTCGACTCGTAAGTCGGGGTCCCCACAGAGCTGGTATCATAGCCATCATGAATATAGGAAGCCTTAGGTAGCATGGATGATAGCCGAGACAATTAGTGCACATAGACCTTAACTTGAGATTCTGCACCCACTAAATACTTCCTAACCCTCTCCTCTACATCTTGTAGATGGCCTCCGTACCTGAGATGCTTCTGGAGATGGGCTTTCCTCTACTTTTGAGTGATATCCTCGTGAAGTGCCAAGTACATCGCACGCCCATCTTCCTCTACCACGAGCACTGGGTCAGCGCCGACACTAAGGAATATCACGTGGACGTGATAGTGAAGGCTAGTGACTCCCCGACTAGCTGGTTATTTGAAGGACCATAGACGGAGGATCTGATGTTGGCAGTGGAGACCGCAGCACGAGAGGCGCTCGTGCGACTCCGCAACATCCTTCCCAAGATGACGGATGAGCCAGCTACTCGTCACGTACCCTTTGTTAAGGATGGGGTAGACGGGAGTTGGACACTCAACCCATCTTCTGAGGACAGGACGCCACTGAGGTTTCAGACCTACTTCAGTCTCTCCTCCGACACTTTGACACAACTTTTGATCAAAAAGTCAACAAGGATTCGCCAAGAGCTGCACCAAGTCAAGGATCTGCTTCGCACGGAGAAGATGAAGAACCGCAAGGTGAAAAAGGAAGGAGCACCCGTAGGACCACCTGGCTTTGCTTTCCGAGGAGGAATACCACCGCTTCAGGCCACTCCTCTGCAGAGTCGTCGCCTGACCGCGGAAGAGTACACCGAACTCTTCGCTACCTCGCCAACCAAGAGACGCCATGATGGTCCGCTTCCTTCCCCTACTCCTTGAAAGAAGGGGAGCACTGATGAAGATGAAGATGAAGACGAAGATCCCGCAGAACCCGCTTATGAGACCGCGCAGTCTGCCGCTTAGCATTAGTGGCGTAGGAAATTAGGAATTACTCCCTGAGCATAGGAGTTCATGTATCGGTTCAATGAACCACCAGTGTTGTGTAAGCATGATTCAAGTCGCATTCAGCCTTAGGCAGCTTGTGAGCGACTACATCACCTGTTTTTATCTAATGCATTAGCTCTTTCAAAAACCTTTGGCTTAAATATTTTCACACTAGCACAACACCAGACCCCCTCTTTACTAGAGCATCATCCCTTATGATTCCGCGAGTTTGGCAAATTCACTTGTCTACTCCCCTGACAGGATGGTGAATGCTACTCGCAACAGCACCTTCGGCAACCCCGGCTCTGCCTCTTGAGGTCAGCAGCAGGGAACTGGAGGGGAAGCTCAAGCTGGAGATCACCACGAGAAGCAAGACGATGTTCCACCGCCATCGCCTCCTCCTGAAAGCTTGATTATGGCTCAGTTCCTTCAAGCTATTCGAGAGGAACGTCAAGCCAACAATGCCGCTATTCAGCAGATCGCTCAAACCTTGGTGAAAAACCCACCACAGAACGAGAATGGCAATGGTCGCTCTACTCTCTCTGAGTTCATGCGAACTACGCCACCCATATTCACGGAGATGACTGAACCATTGGATGACGATCACTGGATCCATACTATCGAAGACCTCCTCGCGCTGGTCAAATGCACTGATGGTCATGAGAAGGTCCTCTATGCTTCTCACTATCTCGGTGGCACAACTAGAGCTTGGTGGGATGGATTACAGATCAAGCGAGAAGGACAAGTCATCACTTGGGCTATGTTCAAAGATGGATTCCGTGCTTCTCACATTCCTCCTAGAATGATGACCATTAAGAAGCGGGAATTCCGAGCCTTAAGGCAAGGCAGTGCATACGTCAAGGAGTATTTCCAGAAGTTCAACCTCCTATCAAGGTACGCTCCTGAAGACGTCAACACTGAGGCCGCCAAAGTGGAACACTTTATGGAAGGACAACAACAGTCACTCCAGTATCAACTGGTTGTTTGTGAATGCTGGACCTTTAGCGACCTGGTTAATAAGGCCCTTATGTTGGAAGACAAGCTTCGTGCTATGAACGACACCTGTAAGCGCAAGCTAATGGGTAGTGGAGGACCGAGTCACACGAACCCACGCCAATGGCAGTCAGCTCCAGCAAGCCCCAATTATTAGCAGCAGCAGTACAAGTATCCAACATTTCGCCAAAACTACCAGCCTCAGCAACAAGTCAGCACCAAGCTAGCAATCAATCCGTCGAACAATAGTGGAGTCAAGACCAATCTTCCCGCACAAGTTACCTGTTTTGCATGTGGGCAAACAGGGCACTATTCCAGACAGTGTCCCAATAAGAAGCCCGATGCACCACGCCCCAATGCGCCAAATCCAGGCCAAGGAGCACCACGCAGTAACCAAGCTCCCCGCAATCAGCAATATCACAGCAAGGGGCGGATTAATCATATTACCGCAGAAGAGGCACGGGAAGACCCAGACTGCATTCTGGGTTCGTTCCTCGTCAACTCTACCCCAGCAACAGTACTGTTTGATTGTGGTGCTTCGCATTCTTTTGTTACACAAAGGTTTGCGATAAAATGTGGTTTAAAACCTACCTTGCTTCGTGGGCATATGGTAATTCAAACCCCGGGAGCAGTATTGAGGGCCAACCTAGGGTGTAGGAAGGTCGGGAAAGTTATCAATTGGACGAGCTTCTCAGCGGATCTCATTGTGCTTAAGTCGCAAGGCCTAGAAGTAATTGTCGACATGGATTGGTTGGCCAAACATCAGAGCATCTTGGACTATGCCAACAGGGCCATTACCATGACAAGCAACCAAGGAGTCAAAGTCAAGTATGTCTCGGAGCCAGTAAACGCACGAGTACCATGGGTTAACAGCCTGTCAGAGGTAGAACTCGATCAAGTGCCAATAGTCTGTGAGTACCCAGATGTCTTTCCTGAAGAGCTACCAGGAATGCCTCCTGACCAAGACATTGAGTTCATCATTGAGCTCATGCCCGGGTCAAGGCCTATCTATAAGAAGCCTTATAGGATGGGATCCGAAGAGCTGGCGGAGTTGAAGAAGCAGCTGGATGAGCAACTCAGGAAAGGGTTTATTCGTCCGACTGCGTCACCTTGGGGATCACCTGTTCTTTTCGTGTCCAAGAAGGATGGGACCATCAAACTGTGTGTCGATTACCATTCTCTCAATGAGGTCACGATTAAGAACAAGTATCCACTCCCGAAGATTGAAGACTTGTTTGATCAGCTAAATGGAGCTAAGGTATTCTCCAAGATCGACCTCCGATCTGGATACTACCAACTGAAGATCCGACCCGAAGACATACCCAAGACTCCGTTCGTGACACGGTACGGCATGTATGAATACACTATCATGTCTTCTGGGTTGACTAATGGCCCAACTTACTTCATGTAGCTCATGAACAAGGTCTTCATGGAATACCTGGACAAGTTTGTCGTTGTATTGATCGATGACATATTAATCTTTTCCAAATCCGAAGAAGAGCATGAGCAACACTTGAGGTTAGTGTTGGAGAAGCTTCGAGAGCACCAACTTTATCCCAAGTTCAGCAAGTGCCAATTTTGGCTGAACGATGTTGGATTCTTGGGTCATACCATGACAGCAAGTGGATTGGCAGTTGATCCCTCCAAGATTACTACGGTAACCAACTGGGAATCACCAACTGATGTGAAGGAAGTCAGTAGTTTTCTCCGACTCGCGGGATATTACCGCAAGTTCGTAGAAGGATACTCCCGCATCGCTCGACCTATGACTCAGCTATCGAAGAACGGCAAGAAGTTCCAATGGACGCCGAAGTGTGAAGAAAGCTTCCAAGAGTTGAAGAAGAGATTAACCACCGCCCCGGTGTTGGCCACTCCAGATATCATCATGGAGTTTGTGATATATTGTGATGCCTACAGGACCGGGCTCGGTGGAGTTCTAATGCAGGATGGCAGAGTTGTGGCGTATCTGTCACGACAACTGCGCCCGCATGAGGAGAACTATGCCACCCATGATCTCGAATTGGCAGCAGTAGTGCATGCCCTGAAAAAATGGCGACACTACCTTCTGGGGAAGCGATGTGAAATATACACTGACGACAAAAGTCTGAAGTATATTTTCACCCAAAGGGAATTGAATATGAGGCAACGAAGATTGTTGGAGTTAATCAAAGACTATGACCTCAGCATTCAATATCACCCCGGTAAGGCCAATGTTGTGGCTAATGCCTTAAGCCGGAAGGCCAGCACCTTGAACGTCATGCTCAAGGAAAGGCAACATGCCTTGTATGAAGAATTGGAGAACTTCGGGTTGGAGCTAGTAGAGTCAGGATTCCTAGCTAACCTCAAAGTCAAACCACCGCTGGAGGATGACATCAAGGAGGCCCAGAAGGGCCATATGAGCATTGAAGGCATCAAGAAGAAGATTCAAGAAGGCAAGGCCCTAGGATTCTCGATGGATGAACAAGGAGTAATGTGGTTTGGGAAATGTTTATGCGTACCCAACAAGGCTGAACTTAAGGACTTGATCCTACAGGAAGAACATGATACACCCTACTCTATTAACCCCGGTGGTACCACGATGTATCAAGATCTCTAAGAAAGATTCTGGTGGCATGGCATGAAGAGGGAGATAGCATCTTACGTTGCCAAGTGTGACGTATGCCAGCGAGTCAAAGTTGAGCATCAGCGACCCGCTGGATTGCTACAACCACTCCAAGTGCCAGAATGGAAGTGGGACAAAGTCGGCATGGATTTCATCACTGGATTGCCCAGGTCAAGCAAAGGGCACAACTCCATATGAGTCATTGTCGATCACCACTAAGGTGGCCCATTTCATTCCGGTCAACAGTACGTACGATGGAAACCAATTGGCCAGTCTATATATCCATCGTATCGTGAGCCTTCATGGAGTTCCCAAGGAGATTGTATCTAACCGAGGCACGCAGTTCACCTCAAGATTTTGGAAGAAGTTTCAAGAAGTCCTCAGAACCAAGCTCTCTTTTAGCACCGCTTTCCACCCGCAAACAGGCGGACAAACGGAAAGAGTGAATCAGATACTTGAAGATATGCTCCGCGTTTGTGTTTTGGCACATGGTGCCAAATGGGAAGACTGTCTGCCATTCGCTGAGTTTTCATACGACAACAGCTACCAGTCCAGTCTCCAAATGGCCCCATTTGAAGTCCTGTACAGACGAAAGTGCCGCACCCCGCTCAACTGGTCCAAAATCGGTGAAGGGGTGATTTTTGGGCCGGAAATTTTGCACAAGGCAGAAGAGAAGGTGCAGCTTGTTCGAGAGAATCTAAAGGCAACCAAGTCACGATAAATGAGCTATGCGGATTCTCGCAGCAGGGATGTGGAGCTCATTCCCGGAAACCAGGTGTACCTCCGTGTCACACCTCTCAAAGGAACCAAGCATTTCCATGTTAAAGCGAAACTTTCTCCAAGGTTCATTGGACCTTTTAAGATCACGGCAAGGCTTGGAGAAGTTATTAATCAGTTGGAGCTACCCCCGGAACTTTCAGGTGTGCACAATGTCTTTCACGTGTCGCAGCTCCAGAAGTGTCTTCAACCGCCAAACCGTTCCGATCCCTACAAGTACATTGACCATCAGGCCATTGACTTTCAGCCGGATCTCACCTACCGCGAGAAGCCGATCCGCATTCTGGATGAAGCTGAGCGTTGCACCAGAAGCCGCACTATCAAGTATTTCAAGGTTCAGTGCAACAACCACACCGAAGCTGAAGTAACATGGGAGCATGAAGACTATCTCCGGTCTGAGTTTCCGAACCCTTTTAGCACCTAGCTTAGGAATCTCGGGGATGAGATTCTTGTAAGGGGGATAGGTCTGTCACACCCTATTTTTCTACCACATTCTGTGTAATGCAAAAATCTGAGCTTGTTAAAACTTTTTCAAAGCAAATTATGTGAATGCCATGATTTTCATTGCATGCTTGTGTGTGTGATCATGTGATGATAAAAACCCCATTTCACAATATTGAATTATTTCTACAAACCCTCACTTGTTTCTGATCAAGGTAAAAACCCTACTTTGAGTTGCACTCTATGTCCTTGATGGCAAGAAGTGTTTCTACCCAAAGTTGGTGATATGATTTTAACTTACCTTTATATTGCAAAACCACAAAATAATTATTTTATAGTTGTTTTCCTAATTTAATTGCATGTCCATTTCTGAGGCCAGAATTTATATTCCTACATGGAAAAATACTTTTCTGCCTTAGGAAAATCTGATTAAGTTTGGAGATGATCAGAGGCACATATATTTTCCATACATAAGATTTTAAATCCTATTTATATTAGAATTATTTGAAAAAAAACCTGGAAACCATTTCTGTCTGTTTTGACCAATTGAAATATTTCCAAAGGAAATATTCTCAATAAAATCCTAGAAAATTCTAGTGGTATCCCTAAGCCAGATTTGGTGTCCACATAAAGTTTCACCATGATCCAAGGTGATTAAGGGCCCCAAATAACCCTAGAACTCCTTCCGTCGAGATTGAAGTTAGAGCAACTCTACATAACAAAGTTTGTCCTATGATGCTGAAACTTTGCAGGAGTGCCTAATACCTCAAATGAGGGTTCCAGACCAAAAATGGGATTTGTGGGACTTAGTTTGCCCACACTCTCTTTGGAAGGGACATATCTGGTCATATAGAGGTGTTTTCAAGTTTACAAAGCTAAACTTATCCAATGGAGCTGAAACTTGGTGAAATCCCATGTTTTAGCACCAAACCCAAATCTGTTAAGTTGCAGCACCAGTGGTGGGGTGCAACCACCTCAAACCACTGTCGAGCACCTTCTGACAATGGGAAAAAGCCCTCTTAGCCACAGCTAAACCCAACCCCTTTGCTCCAAACTCATAGATTAGGTGGCCAATATCAATACGCAACCCAAGTCAACTGGCCCCTCACTCGTTCAAAGTGGAAAGGCCAAAAACCCCAATTTAAGCTTCAGTTCAAAGCCGACAGCACGAGTATTTCTTGTCTCCCTTGACCAGCCGAAGCTCCCACGAGACGCAAATGGCTAGCCACACTCCCAGCCAGTGCCAGGACATGCTAGACACGTCCAAACTTCCTCAGAGCGCTCCAGCATGCCGTGGCATGCCAAAGCTGCGCTCTGGGCACGCTACAGGAAGCCGCCCAGGTGGGGGCGACGCTCTCGGTTAGTTCCAACATCCCCCAAGGTGTCCAACCTCTTCCCGGAGAACCCCTCTGTGTCGAGCAACCCTCAGGGCCCCTCCTCTCCCGCGCTAGAGCTCGTGCGACGCATGCCCACGCACACCAGAACCGGCCAAGTTTGCGCGGACACGGATGATCGACTCCTCTCTCTCTTCCTCTGTTGCAGATGGTTCTGGTCGTCCAAAACCACACCCTGAGACCGTGATTTCGACCCCAGATCCTCCCTGCACCCCCATGCGAACCACGTCCTGAGTCACCGGCGCTCCCGAAACGGCTCACCGTCGCGGGCCTATTTATTGCCCTCCCCCTCGCTCCTGCACCCCTCAGATAGCTTGACCACGACCACTAGCACCTCCCTAGCCACCCCAGCAAACCAGCAGAGCCCCTCCACCTCGGAGCTCCGGTCGATCTCCAGCTACACGACGGCTCCTGAGTCCCTTGACCCACTAAAATGATCCCCTCAACCCCAGGAAGCTTTCCCCCAACTCGCGCGAGCATTTCCGTAACCCTAGCTAACTCCTCGACCACCTCCCGAAACTCCTCCGCCGCGGCCGTCTCGTTGCCGGCGAACCCCTGCCTCTCCGACACTGTCCCGGCCACCAGCAGGTAAGCGGCGTCATGCTGAACCCATTCATGTCCTTGTTGGGGCTTGAGAACGTCGGCAGCCTCGCCGGTGTGCTCCTCCTCCTCTCTGGACAAAGGTAGGAGACGACCCCGACAGGTGTGCCCCACCTGTCGGTGGCCCAACCTCCTCCCCCGCGCTGCCCGCAGCCGCTGACCGCAGGGCCCCGCACGTCAGGTTCAAACATGATGGCGCGCGCGCCTGGGCAGGCTGTCGGCTGGCCATGGGCCAGCCCAGTTCCAGGCCAAGCCAGGCGAGGGACTTAGCCCATTTTTCTTTATTTTTAAAATCTGATTTCTAAGTTTTTGATAAAAATATTTAACCAGTGTAAAAATATATTTTTCCACTGTTATTCTTCTGAAAATATGTAGTATTTAATGAGATGATTGAATGAATTTTTCAAACAACTATTCTTTTTGCAATATGAAAAAGGACTAAATTGGAATAGTTTTGCTTCTGTTTGGTTAATTTTAAAAATGTTCCTTCATGAAAATTTGAGGAAAATATTTTTCAAAAAGATAACTTAGATTTATCAGTAATAAAGAACATATTTAAAATAGCTTTGTGATCTATTTCTGTGTGAGCTATTTCTAATTTATTTTTTTATCGATGATAGAAAATCCGTGTGACGAGGGAATCGGAGCGGAAGACCTCGAAGACCCCGGATACCTAGCTGACCAAGGCAAGCAGTCCTTTGACCATGACTGAGAATATTTTACATTGCATGTTAAGATGGCAAGTATTTTCGTTGCATATGATCATAAGTGTCGGTAAATCATTTGATGTGATGTTACCGATGGCTCCTCCGGAGCACATGCATTGAGCTTGATCCTACCCCATTTTGAGGATCATGCCAGTATCTTTGACAACTAATGCTATAATAATTAGCATGAGCATGTTGATGGTAAATCCAAGAGTTTATGAAAACCCCATCGTGTGCCACTAATGCCCGAGGGTGATGATGAGTTAGGTGGCCACTTTTGGTGAAGTGGTGCACCGGGTATTTTCAGTGAGTATGGTTTCGGAAATGGGATTAGATTTATGATGTGTCGACCATCCCAACCTTACTAGTACGACCACGTTATCCCTTATGGGTCGGGGCTATGGTGATTACTCTGGTTGGTGCTAGCAAAGAGCCACATTACTAGTGGCGGGAGTGATGTGTGGTCATTCTCGTGATGGGGTCGTGCCAGGTAGGACGACTATGCCATTTTTATGAGTTCTAGGCACACCATTGGTCCCCGCATGGTTGATACTGTCCAGAGTCGATGATCGTAAGACGTACAACATGTGGGTTGGGTACCAATCGAGTGGACCTCTTTGTCTAGTATCGTCACGGGGAAGGCATTGATCGGGTACTTACCTCGGGTATGTTATATACCGCGAGTCGTGGATGACAGAAAGTTTCCCGGATCTCGTGGGTCCAGCGTACTACTTCTACAAAGTGTAAAACTATTTGAATAGTCATGTCCACGGTCAAGGACAGTTGGGTGGTGCTGCTTAAACTATGTCCAGTCGTTTCCGCTTAAACCAAGCGTGTGTGAGTGGTGATAAAACTGAGTTATTATGAAAGCAACGATATGACTAAGTTTGGTAACTTAGCATAAATGGTGAGCCCAGATGGCTCAGCCCTCGACAAATATATTGATATCTGTAACCTGTTCTTCAAAAGTAATTCTTTAACTTGATGCATATTTATGATCATTCCACCATGATGAGTTCCACAAAGATGCATGTTATTGTTATCCTTCGCTTTCATTGTTCATGTCATAGGCTGTATGCAAGTACATTCGAAGTACTCAGTGGCTTGCCACTGGTTATGTTATTGACCAGACATGGAAGGACCGGAGTTTGGAGATGAGTACGTCTTTGGAGACGCCCCTGCGAACTAGGACACTTCCGAGTCAGAATGCCTGTCGGTGTAGGCTTGATGGCATGAGCACCCACTTAGCCCGTATGTTTTCCGCTATTAGTTTTATCAGTATGATTTGGCCTTAGGCCCAACCTTGTGAACTTGACCATTCGGTCATCTGTTGTAATAATTCGGTACTCGGATGTAAGACTCTTATTATTCAGTATCTGTGTGTTCGGTGAGCATTGATCTCTCGGATCACTGAGCACGATCATTCGGCGACCTCGACTCGTAAGTCGTGGTCCCCACAACATTACGTGGGTCTTTTACTTGATTAATTAACCGCATGCATGAAAAATGGTAACGGAACGACCTGGTCGTTCAATGCCTCATAATGGCCACATTAAATGGCTCATAAGGTGAGGTTACCTGGACACCTCTGTGCGTCATTCTCGACGACATGCTAGACTCGATCGTTCCGAACGCCGTCACTTGGTCGGGCACCTCCATGACAACATTTTCGACTCGGTTGCCCCGCTAGCAATTACTTCGAAGCTCCGCGCACCATCACTCGGCGAGACGCTCCTTCGCGTCGTCACTCCACGAGAGGCTCCTTCCCCACTCGGTCGACCCGCGCACCATCACTCAATTGGACGCCCCTTCGTCACTCGGCACCTCCGCGCCTTCGCTCAACTAGAGACTGCTTCGTCACTCAGTCGCCCCGTGCGCCGTCACTCAACTAGATGTTCCTTCATCACTCGGCACCTCCATGTCGTCGCTCGACTGGACGCTCCTTCGGCACTCGGTCGCCCCGGGCGCCGTCACTCGACCGGATGCTACTTTCACACTCGGTCGTCCTTCATACCGTCACTCAACAGGGTGCTCCTTCCTCACACGATCGCTCTGCGTGCCGTCACTCAACTAGACGCTCCTTCATCACTCGGCCGCTCCGCGCACTGTTACTCAGTTGGACGCTCCTTCGTCACTTGGACACTCCCGTGCCGTCAGACAGCTAAATCATTCTTCATATGCTACATTCAATTAAATGGTTGTTTCCGCATCACCGAGTGTCGAGGAAGTCACGAATGACGTTCACTCGGAGGCCACGCCTCCGAGTGTACCTCTGCACTTGGTTGTTTATTTTTATGTGGGAACACTTCACTTCCGCTTCGTTTGGGTCGAGTACTCAAACGAGTTCAGTCGGATCCTTCACTTGCATAAGTACAGTCGGATCCTGCACAAGTACAAGTACATGGCACATCCATTGGGTGTCTATGGGTGTTATTTACACAAACTATTTCAGATAAGGTCAAATTACTTTGATAATTTTTTATGCTCGCTTGTGCTACTTTTCATACACTAGTTACCCAATCACTCGATGCATTCGTGTGCCATCCTCATCGCTACTCAGGATCAGTCGCCGCAATGATCATTCGTGTGTTTTTACACGTTCGGAAGCCCCTTCGATGACGTAGTAGACACGGCCGCTCGGTGTGCCATCAGTGGGTGGGGCGCCTTCTCGACATACATCACTTGGCCTCCCCGTGCGTTGCCACTCAGCCGGACTCGTCTACTTCACTCGGATGCCCCGCGCATCGCCACCCCATATGGCACATCTTCATCACTTAGCTGCACCGCGCGTTGCCACTCAGCCGGACTCGTCTACCTCACTTGGATGCCCCGCGTATCGCCACTCCGTGTGGCACGTCTTCATCATTCGGTCCCCCCGCGAGCCACCACTCAGCTTAGCTGCGATTCCGTATCGCCTAAGTTCAAAACTACTCCAAGTACGGATATGCTCCACACTTGGGAGCTTAGCTGCGACTCCGTATCGCCTAAGTTAAAAACTACTCCGAGTACGGACACGTTATACACTCGGGAACTTAGTTGCGACTCCGTATCGCCTAAGTTAAAACTACTCCGAGTACGGACACGCTCCACACTTTGGAACTTAGCTGCGACTGTGTATCACCTAAGTTAAAAACAACTCTGAGTGTGGACATGCTACACACTCGGGGACTTAGCTGTGACTCTGTATCGCCTAAGTTAAAAACTACTCTGAGTATGGACACGCTGCACACTTGGGGGCTTAGCTACGACTCCTTATTGCCTAAGTTAAAAACTACTCCGAGTATGGACATGCTCTACACTCGGGGGCTTAGCTACGACTCCATATCGCATAAGTTAAAACTACTCTGAGTATAGACACGCTGCACACTCGGGGGCTTAGCTGCGACTCCGTATCGCCTAAACTTAAAAACTGCTTCGAGTACGAACACGCTCCACACTTGGAGACTTAGCTGCGACCACGTATCGCCTAAGTTATAAAATACACTCGGAGACTTGACTTTGATCCAGAAAGCATATAATGCAGATTCAACATGAAGAGCACTAGAAGACTTAAACCCTCTGTCGGACTCATCTAGTCCGACAGAGGCTCACGGACTACACTGAGTGTGTGCACTGAGCGTGCCCCCACTGGAAGAGAAATACAAAAAGAAACATTCAGCTTGGCCAGGTCCAGCAACAACATTCAAGTTCAACAGATTCAACAGATTCCAACCGAATACCAGCAATCAGTCAGAGTTTCAAGATCCTGTTGGTCACTCGGATCTACTTCAATTCTTAAGTTCACTCGGACGTACTACTCAGTGGAATCAATCAGGGCAAATGATGAAGACTTCAATCGACACACAATTGTGCAAGGCCCTGAAGCACGTTCAAGTTTGGTCTGCTCCTATAAGATTTACATAGACACCTTCACCACTCGAACCCTGATCCATTTGGGGGCTAATGACAGGGATATAGCGTTAGGGTAGGGTCATAGGCCTGACCTATACGTCCTACCCAAGGGCACCTCATTATTAGTTTAAGGACTAGAAGGGAAAATCCGACTGGATAGCGAGAACATCAAATCCACTCGGGACGAATCCACTCGGACAAGTACATTCCATCCACTCGGATGACAGTCAACCACTCGATCGTATGACTCACTCGGGTATGCAAATACCAACAGTCGGCAAGGCAGTCGAAGCATAGAGGAGGTTCTATAGTGGGCTGACATTGTGGCATCAATGTCCCATCTTGTAACATAAGAGGTGAGGGGAGGTGCACTCTATATAAGCCACCCCTCCGCATAGCTAGGGACCAACTTCTTCTCCCCATGCGGGCTCATTCTTTCCCTAGATCTCTAGCTCTCTCTCTATACCATGTAACTCATGTCCATGACAGATAAAACAAAGCCTCTCTGGAGCATGAGATGTAGGGTTGTTATCTCCACTGTGAGAGGCCCAAACTCGTTAAGACCACTGTGTTACCCATGTGCACCTCGATAGATCATGCTCCGTTATCCTACCCCCTTTCTATTGTCGGAATCGTTACCACGACAATCGTCATCACCAATGATCCTCTCAACGGGAGGGTGTCAATCTACATCAACATTTTCATCAATACCATCTCCTCTCCAAACCCTATTTCATCTCTTGTATCCGATCTTTGTCTCAAAACCTCAGGTTGGTACTTGTGGGTTGCTAGTAGTGTTGATTACTCCTTGTAATTGATCCTTGTTTGATTACTTGGTGGAAGATCATATGTTCAGATACTTAATGATTATTAATACTCCTATGATTATGAACATGAATATGCTTTGTGAGTAATTATGTTTGTTCCTGAGGGCATGGGATAAGTCTTGCTATAAGTAATCATGTGAATTTGGTATTCGTTCGATATTTTGATGAGATGTATGTTGTGTCTCCTCTAGTGGTGTCATGTGAACGTCGACTACATGACACTTCACCATTATTTGGGCCTAGGGGAAGGCATTGGGAAGTAATAAGTAGATGATGGGTTGCTAGAGTGACAGAAGCTTAATCCCTAGTTTATGCATTGCTTCGTAAGGGGCTGATTTAGATCCATATGTTTCATCCTATGGTTAGATTTATCTTAATACTTCTTTCGTAGTTGAGGATGCTTGCGAGAGAGGTTAATCATAAGTGGGATGTTTGTCCAAGTAAGGGAAGCACCCAAGCACCAGTCCACCCACATACCAAATTATCAAAGTAACGAACGTGAATCATATGCGCATGATGAAAACAAGCTTGACAGAAATTCCCATGTGTCCTCGGGAGCACTTAGCTTTATATAAGAGTTTGTACAGGCTTGTCCTTTGCTACAAAAAGGATTGGGCGACTTTGCGGCACCTTTTTTACATGTGTTACTTGAAACCGGTTATGAATTACCTTATGACAAAACTATTTGTTACCGATATTTCAGTGCTTGCATAGAATACCTTAGTAAAAACCGCTTCTCATTTCCTTGCGCTTCTCGTTGGGTTTGACACTCTTACTGTCACTCCCTGTTTTCACTATCACTTATTCTGTAATTCAAAAATCTTTGTTTAATAAAACTTTTTCAAAACTAATGTTGTGAGTGCCATGATTTTCATTGTATGCTTGTATGCTTGATCATGTGATATTAAAAACCACATCTCTCATTAATTAATTATTTCCAAAACCGTTTTTATCATTTCTGGTTAAAGCAAAACCCTGCCTTGGGTTGCACTACAAGTACTTGATGGCAAGGAGTGTTCTTACCCAAAGTTGGTGATCTAATTATAGCACCATTTTAGAGCTCCAAAACCATATAATAATTATTTTATGAATTATTTTCCTAATATATTTGCATGTCCATTTCTGAGGCCAGAAATGGTATTCCTATATGGAAAAATACTTTTCTACCTTAGAAAAATCTGATAAAATTTGGAGATGATCAGAAGGCCATATATTTTCCATACATAAGATTTTTAACCCCTATTTATATTATTATTATTTGAGTAAAACCTGAAAACCATTTCTGTCTGTTTTGACATTTTAAAATATTTCCAAAGGAAATATTCTCAATAAATTCCTAGAAAATTCAAGTGATATCCCTAAGCCATATTTGGTGTCCATATAAAGTTTCACCTTGATCCAAGGTGATTAAGGACACCAAATAGCTGCAAAACCCTTTCTGTCCAGATTGAAGTTAGAGCAACTCTACATAGCAAAGTTTGTCCAATGGAGTTGAAACTTTGGAGGAGTGCCTAATACCTCAAATGAGGGTTCCATAACAAAAATGAGATTTGTGGGAATTAATTTGCCCACACTCTCTTTGGAAGGAATACATCTGAACATTTGGTGGTGTTTTCAAGTTTACAAACCGAAACTTGTCCAATGGAGCTCAAACATGGTGAAACCCCTTGTTTTAGCACCAAACCCAATCATGTTAAGTTGCAGAGCAAGTGGTGGGGTGCAACGACCCCAAACCACTGTCGAGGACCTTCTGATAGATGGGTAAAACCGCTCCTAACCTTAGATGAACGCCAACCCTTTCCGCCAAACTCTCTGAATAGGTGGCCAGCATCAATGCCAAGCCCTAGTCAACTGGCCCCTCTCTGGTTCAAAGTAGAAATGCCAAAATCCCCAATCTAAGCTTTAGCTCAAGGCTGAAAGCACCTATTTTTCTTGTCCCCCTTGACCAGCCAAACCTCCCACAGGTCTTCAATGGCTAGCCATATCCCAGTCAGTGCCCAAGACATGCTAGACACGTCCAAGGCACCCAGTGCGCGCCAGCATGCCGTGGCATGCCAAAGCTGCGCTCTGGGCGTGCTACAGGAAGCCACTGAGGTGGGGGCGACGCTCTCGGCCAGTTCTGGCCTCCCTCGAAGTGTCTAACCTCTTCCCCGTCTTCCCCTCTGCATCAGGCGACCATCAGGGCCACTCCTCTCCCACGCTAAGAGTTGGTGCGATGCGTGCCCCCGCGCACCAGAACCGGCCAGAGATGCGCGACCATGGATGCTCGTCTCTCCTCTCTCTCTCCCTTCCTTGAAGTGAGTCCTGGCAGTCCAAAACCACGTCCTGAGACCGTGGTTTCGACCCCAGCTCCTCTCTGCACCCCCATGCACGCCACGGTGAATCACCGACGCTCCCGAGCCGGCTCACCGTCGCGGGCCTATTTATAGCCCCTCCCTCGCTCGAACACCCTTCAAACCTCATCGCAGCAACCTCTAGCACCTCCCTAGCCACCCGAGTAAGCCAGTAGATCCCCGGTGCTCAAGATTGACCGAGGCCCCTCCGCCTCGGAGCTCCGGTTGATCTCCGGCTAAACGTCGTCTCTTGCGTCCCTCTGCCCCCCAAACCACTCCCCGTCAGACCAGGAATCTGTCCCCCTCTTTCCCAAGCAAATCCGTGCGCCTAGCTACCACCTACACCATCGCCCGAAACACCTCCGCCGCGACTACCTCGTCGCTGGTGAACCTAAGCCCCTCCGACGTTGTCTCGACCACCATCAGGTAGGCGACGATGAGTCGGAGCCATTTCCGTCTTTGTTTGATCCCGAGGACGTCGGTAGCCACACCGGCGTGCTCCTCCTCCTCTCTGGCCCGAGGTAGGAGATGACGCCGATAGGTGTGCCACACGTGTCGGTGGCCCATCTCTCTCTTCCTCGCTGCCCGCAGCCACCGACAGTAGGGGCCTGCGCGTCAGGTTGAAACCTGACGGCGCGCGCGTGGTCACGCTAGCTGGCTGGCCTTTGGGCCGGCCCAGTCCTAGGCCAAGCCAAGCCAGGGGTTGTAGCCCTTTTTTGTTATTTTTAAAACTTGATTTCAAATGATTTTTATAAAAAGATTTAACGACTGTAAAAATATATTTTTTCCATTGTTATTCTTCTAAAAATATGTAGTATTTAATAGAACCATTGGTTGAATTTTTGCAGCAACTATTCTATTTTATAATAGTACAAAGGATTAATTTGGAATAGTTTTGCTTCTGTTAAGTTGATTTTTAAAATATTCCTTCACTAAAAATAGAAGAAAATATTTTTAAAATAACAACCTGGATTTATCAGAAATAACCAACATTTTTAAAATGACTTTGTGATCTGTTTGATAGTGAGCTACTTATTATTTTTATCTTTATACGACTAGAAAACCCGTTTGACGAAGGAGTCGGAGCGGAAGACCTCGAAGAACCCGGATACCTAGCCGACCAAGGCAAGCAGCCCTTTGACCATGTTTGAGCATATGTTATCATGCATGATAGCGTAGGAAAAAAATCCGTTGCATATGATCATAAGTGCGGGTTAATAATTGATGTGATGTTACCGATGGCTCCTCCGGAGCACATGCATTGAGCTTGATCCTACCCCATTTTGAGGATCATGCTAGTATCTTTGACAACTAATGCTATAATAATTAGCATGAGCATGTTGATGGTAAATCCAAGAGTTTATGAAAACCCCATCGTGTGACACTAATGCCCGAGGGTGATGATGAGTTAGGTCGCCACTTTTGGTGAAGTGGTGCACCGGGTATTTTCAGTGAGTATGGTCTCGGAAATGGGATTAGATTTATGAAGTGTCGACCGTCCCAACCTTACCAGTACGACCACGTTATCCCTTATGGGATGGGGGCTATGTTGATTACTCTGGTTGGTGCTAGCAAAGAGCCACATTACTAGTGGCGAGAGTGATGTGTGGTCATTCTCGTGATGGGGTCGTGCCAGGTAGGACGACTATGCCATTTTTATGAGTTCTAGGCACACCGTTGGTCCCCGCATGGTTGATACTGTCCAGAGTGGATGCTCGTAATACGTACAACATGTGGGTTGGGTACCAATCGAGTGGACCTCTTTGTCTAGTTTCCCAGATCTCGTGGGTCCAGCGTACTACATTTGCAGAGCGTAAAACTATTCTAATAGCCGTGTCCATGGTCAAGGACAGTTGGGTAATCCTTCTTAAACTACGTCCAGTCGTTTCCGCATAAACCAAGTGTGTGAGAGTATGTGGTACATGGTGTTTTATGAAATAGTGGATATGACCAAGTTTGGTGACTTGGCATATAGGGTGAACCCGAAGTGTTCAACCCTCGACAGATATATTGATATCTGTAACATGTTCTTGAAATCAATATCTAGCTTATGTTGCATACCCATGATCATGTTTATTACAACATGTTGTTGTCCACCAAAGATGCATATTATTGTTATCCTTCACTTGCACTGTTCATATCATGGGCTTTTTGCGAGTACATACAAAACTACTCATTGGCTTGGCACTGGTTATATTATTGACCAGACATGGAAGTACCGGAGTTGGGAGATGAGTACGTCTTCGGAGACACCCCTGCGAACTAGGACGCTTCCAAGTCAGAATGCCTGTTGGTGTAGGCTGATGACATGGGTACCCTCTCAGCCCTAAGATTTCCGCTACTAGTCGTATCAGTGTGATTTGGCCTTATAGGCCCTACCTTGTGAATTTGACCATTCGGTCACGTGCTGTAATAATTCAGTATTTGGATGTAAGACTCTTAATATTCAGTATATGTGTATTCGGTGAGCATTGATCCCTGGGATCACTAAGAACGTTTATTCGGCGATCTCGACACGTAAGTCGGGGTTCCCATTGACCTGGTATCAGAGCCAAGTTGACTATAGGAAGCCTTAGGTAGCATGGACGATATCCAAGACGATTAGTGCACCTAGACCTTAACCTGAGATTCTGCACCCACTAAAAACTTTATAACCCTCTCCCCTACATCTTGTAGATGGCCGCCGTACCTGAGATGCTTTTGGAGACAGGCTTACCCCTATTTTTGGGTGATAGCCTCGAGAAGTGCCAAGTACACCGCATGCCCATCTTCCTCTACCACGAGCACTGGGTCAATGCCGACACCAAGGAATATCACGTTGATGTGATAGTGAAGACTAATGACTCCCCGACTAGTTGGTTCTTCGAAGGAGCACAAATGGAGCATCTGATGCTGGCAGTGGAGATAGCCGCACGAGAGGCGCTCGTGCATCTCCGCGACATCCTTCCCGAGATGGCTAACGAGCCAACTACTCGTCACCTACCTTTTCTTAAGGATTGGATAGATGGGAGTTGGACACTCAGCCCATCTTGAGAGGACGGGATGCCACTAATGTTTCAGACCTACTTCAACCTTTCCTCCGACACTTGGACGCACCCTTTGATCAAGGAGTCAACAAAGATTCGCCAAGAACTGCATCAAGTCAAGGATCTGCTCCGCATGGAGAAGATGAAGACCCACAAGATGAAGAAGGAAGGAGCACCCGAAGGACGATCAGGTGTTGCTTTCCGAGGAGGAGTACCACCGCTGCAGGCCACTCCTATTCAGAGTTGCCGCCTGACCGCGGAAGAGTACACTGAACTCTTCACTGCCTCGCCAACCAAGAGATGCCGAGACAGAACGCTTCCTTCTCCCACTCCTCTAAAGGGGGAAAGTTCTGACGAAGATGAAGACGAAGACCCTGCAGAACCCACCGATGAGACCAAGCAGTCCGCCACTTAGTACCATGACTTAGGAAGTTAAGAGATTCCCAACCGTAGTACATTTATGTATCGGTTCATGCGAACCATGAGTGTTGTGTAAGCATGTTTGGATACAAGCCGCATTTCTGCCTTAGGCAGCTTGTAAGCGACTAAATCACTTGTTTTAATCTAATGCGTTAGCTTTTCCAAAAATATTTGGCATAAAATTTTCACACTAGCACAACACCAGACCCCCCCTTTTTACTAGAACATCATCCCTTATGGTTCTGGCTAATTCTGCAAATTGACCTGTCTACTCCCCTAACAGGATGGTGATTGCAACTCGCACCAGCACCTTCGGCAACCCCGTCTCTGCCTCTTCAGGTCAGCAGCAGGGAACCGGAGGGGATGCTCAAGCTGGAGATCACCACGAGCAGCAGCAAGACGATTTTCCACCACCATCGCCTCCTCTTGAAAGCTTGACTATGGCTCAGTTCCTGCAAGCTCTCCGCGAGGAACGTCAAGCCAACAATGCCGCTATTCAGCAGTTGGCTCAAGTATTGGTAAACCACCCGCCGCAGAACGGAATGGAAATGGTCGCTCTACTCTCTCTAAGTTCATGCGAACTTCGCCACCCATATTCACGGAGACGACTGAACCATTGGATGATGATGACTGGATCCGTACTATCGAAGACCTCCTCGCGCCGGTCAAATGCACTGATAATCAAGAGAAAGTCCTCTATGCTTCTCACTGTCTCGGAGGCACATCCAGAGCTTGGTGGGATGGATTTCAGATGATGCGAGCCGGGCAGGTCATCACTTGGGCTATGTTCAAAGAGGGATTCCGCGCTGCTCACATTCCTCCAGGAATGCTGACCATTAAGAAGCGTGGATTCCGAGCCTTAAGGCAAGGCAGTGGATCCGTCAAGGAGTATTTCCAGAAGTTCAACCTCCTGTCAAGATATGCACTAGAGGATGTCAACACTAAGGCTGCCAAAGTGGAACACTTTATGGAAGGATTGCAGCAGTCACTCCAGTATCAGCTGGTTGTTTGTGAATGCCGGACCTTCAGCGATTTGGTTAATAAGGCCCTTATGTTGGAGGATAAGCGTCATGCAATGGACGACACCCGTAAGCGCAAGCTGATGGGTAGTGGAGTACCTAGTAACCCGAAGCCACACCCATGGCAGTCAGCTCCAGCAAGACACAATTATCAACAGTAGCAGCACAAGTCTCCAACATTTCGCCAGAACTACCAGCCTCAGCAGCAAGTCAACACCAAGCCAACATTCAACCCACCTAACAACATTGGAGTCAAGACCAACCTTCCAGTACAAGTTACCTGTTTTGGATGTGGAAAGACAGGGCACTATTCCACGCAGTGTCCCAACAAGAAGCCCGACGCACCGCGCCACAATGCGCCAAACCAAGGCCAAGGAGCACCAGGCAGGAACCAAGCTCCCTGCAACCAGCAGTATCAAAGCAGGGGGCGAATCAATCATATCTCTGTAGCAGAGGCATAGGAAGACCCAGACTGCATCTTGGGTGCGTTCCTCGTTAACTCTACCCCAGCAACAATATTGTTTGATTGTGGTGCTTCTCATTCTTTTGTCACACAAAGATTTGCGGAAAATGTGGTTTAAAGCGTACTCTTCTTAATGGGCAAATGGCAATAAAAACCCCGGGAGCAGTGTTAAGGACCAACCTAGGGTGTAGGAAAGTCGAGATTGTTATCAATGGGATAAGCTTCTTAGCAGACCTCATTGTCATTAAGTCGCAAGGCCTAGAAGTAATTCTCGGCATGTATTGGTTGGCCAAACACCAGAGCATCTTGGACTGTGCCAACAGGGCTATTACCATGAAAAACGACCAAGGGGTCAATGTCAAGTACGTCTCTAAGGTAGTAACCACTCGAGTACTGCAGGTTAACAGCCTGTCAGGAGAAGATATGGACCGAGTGCCAATATTATGTGAGTACCCGGGCGTCTTTCCTGATGAGCTACCAGGGATGCCTCCCGACCGAGACATTCAGTTCATCATTGAGCTCATGCCCGGGTCAAAGCCTATCTATAAGAAGCCTTACAGGATGGGATCCGAAGAGCTAGCGGAGGTGAAGAAGCAGCTGGATGAGCAACTCAGGAAAGGGTTCATTCGTCCGACTGCGTCACCTTGGGGATCACCTGTTCTATCGTGTCTAAGAACGATGGAACTATCACACTATGTGTCGATTACTGTTCTCTCAATGAAGTCACGATCAAGAACAAGTTTCCACTCCCCAAGATTGAAGACTTGTTTGACCAGTTAAATGGAGCTAAGGTAATCTCCAAGATCGGTCTGCGATCTGGATATTACCAACTAAAGATCCGACCTGAGGACATACCAAAGACTGCCTTCGTGACCCGATACGGTCTATACGAATGCACTATCATGTCTTTCGGGTTGACTAATGCCCCAGCTTACTTCATGTACCTCATGAACAAGGTCTTCATGGAATACCTGGATAATTTTGTCATCGTATTTATTGATGACATATTAATCTTTTCCAAGTCCGAAGAAGAGCATGAGCAACACTTGAGTTTAGTGTTGGAAAAGCTTCGAGGGCAAAAACTTTATGCCAAATGCAGCAAATGCCAATTCTGGCTGAACGAAGTTGCATTCTTGGGTCATACCATGACAGCAAGTGGATTGGCAGTTGATCCCTCCAAGATTACTATGGTAACCAACTGGGAGTCGCCAATTGATGTGAAGGAAGTCAAGAGATTCCTTGGGCTCGCGGGATACTACCGCAAGTTCGTAGAAGGATTCTCCCGCATCGCTCGACCCATGACTCAGCTCTTGAAGAAAGGCAAGAAGTTCGAATGGACGCCGGAGGGTGAAGCAAGCTCCCAGGAGTTGAAGAAGAGATTAACTACCGCCCCGGTATTGGCTACTCCAGATATGAGCAAGGAGTTTGTGATATATTGTGATGCCTCCAGAACCGGGCTCGGTGGAGTCCTAATGCAAGACGGCAGAGTCGTGGCGTATCTGTCACAGCAACTGCGTCCGCATGAGGAGAATTATGCCACCCATGACCTCGAATTCGCAGCCGTAGTGCACGCTCTGAAGACGTGGCGACATTACCTTCTGGAGAAGCGATGTGAAATATACACCGACCACAAAAGTTTGAAGTATATCTTCACTCAAAGGGAATTTAATATGAGGCAACGAAGATGGTTGGAGTTAATCAAAGATTACGACGTCAACATTCAATATCACCACGGTAAGGCCAATGTAGTGGCTGACGCCTTAAGCAGGAAGACAAGCACCTTGAACATCATACTCAAGGAAAGGCTACCCGCCTTATAGGAAGAAATGGAGAATTTCGGGCTGGAGCTAGTGGAATCAGGATTCCTAGCTAACCTGAAAGTCAAACCAACGCTGGTTGATGATATCAAGGAGGCCCAGAAGGGGCACGAGAGCATTGAAGGCATCAAGAAGAAGATCCAAGAAGGCAAGGCCCCAGAATTCTCAGTGGATGAAGAAGGAGTAGTGTGGTTTGGGAAACGTTTATGCGTACCCAACAAGGCAGAACTCAAGGATTTGATCCTGCACGAAGCACATGATATACCCTACTCTATTCACCCTGGTGGTACCAAGATGTATCAAGATCTCCGAGAAAAATACTGGCGGTATGGCATGAAGAGGGAAATATCGTCTGATGTTGCCAAGTGCGATGTGTGCCAGCGGGTCAAGGCTGAGCATCAGCGACCTGCTGGACTGCTACAACCGCTCCAGGTGCCAGAATGGAAGTGGGACAAAGTAGGCATGGACTTCGTTACTGGCTTAGCAAGGTCTAACAGAGACCATGACTCTATATGGGTCATCATCGACCATCTGACCAAGGTGTCTCACATCATCCCGGTCAGCACCACCTATGGGGGCGACAAGTTGGCTAGCCTCTATATTGAGCGTATCGTGAGGCTTCACGGAGTTCCCAAGGAGATTGTATCTGACCGAGGCACGCAGTTCACCTCAAGATTCTGGAAGAAGTTCCAAGAAGACCTCGGAACCGAACTCTCTTTCAGCACCACTTTCCACCTGCATATGGGCGGACAAACGGAGAGAGTAAACCAGATACTCGAAGATATGCTCCGCGCTTGTGTCTTGGCACATGGTGCCAAATGGGAAGATTGTCTGCCGTTCACTGAGTTCTCATACAACAAATGCTACCAGTCCAGTCTCCATATGGCCCCATTTGAAGTGTTGTATGGACGAAAGTGCTGCACCCCGCTCAACTGGTCCAAAACAGGCGAAGGGTTGATTTTCGGGCGAGAAGTTTTGCAAGAAGCAGAAGATAAGGTGCAGCTTGTTCGAGAAAACCTAAAAGCAGCCAAGCCGCGACAGAAGAGCTATGCGGATTCTCACCGCAGAGATGTGGAGTTCGTTCCCGGAGACCAAGTGTACCTCCGCGTCGCACCTCTCAAGGGAACCAAATGTTTCCACGTCAAAGGGAAACTTGCTCCAAGGTTCATTGGACCTTTTTAGATCACGGCAAGGCGTGAAGTTCCTTACTAGTTGGAGCTACCTCCGGAACTTTCGGTTGTGCACAACGCTTCCACGTGTCACAACTTAGGAAGTGTCTTCAAGCGCCAAACCGACCGGATCTTTAAAAGGACATTGACCATCAGGCCATTGACCTTCAGCGAGATCTCACTTACCACGAGAAGCCGATCCGCATCCTGGATGAAGCAGATCGTTGCACTAGAAGCCGCACCATCAAGTATTTCAAGGTTCAGTGGAGCAATCACACCGAAGCAGAAGCAACATGGGAGCGTGAAGACTATCTCCTATCTGAGCTCCCGTATCTTTTTAGCAACTAGCTTAGGAATCTCGGGGACGAGATTCTTGTAAGGGGGATAGGTGTGTCACACCCTGTTTTCACTATCACTTTTTCTGTAATTCAAAAATCCCGGTTTACTAAAACTTGTTCAAAACTAATGTTGTGAGTGCCATGATTTTCATTGTATTCTTGTATGCTTGATCATGTGATATTAAAAACCACATCTCTCATTAATTAATTATTTCCAAAACCCTTTTTATTATTTCTGGTTAAAGTAAAACCCTGCCTTGGGTTGCACTGTAAGTCCTTGATGGCAAGGAGTGTTCTTACCCAAAGTTGGTGATCTAATTCTAGCACCAGCTTAGAGCACCAATACCATATAATAATTATTTTCCTAATTTATTTGCATGTCCATTTCTGAGGCCAGAAATGGTGTTCCTATATGGAAAAATACTTTTCTTCCTTAGAAAAATCTGATAAAATTTGGAGATGATCAGAAGGACATATATTTTCCATACATAAGAATTTTAACCCCTATTTATATTATTATTATTTGAGTAAAACCCTTAAAACCATTTATGTCTGTTTTGACCTTTTGAAATATTTCCAAAGGAAATATTCTCAATAAATTCCTAGAAAATTCCATTGGTATCCCTAAGCCATATTTGGTGTCCATATAAAGTTTCACCTTGATCCAAGGTGATTAAGGACACCAAATAACTACAAAACCCTTTATGTCAAGATTGAAGTTAGAGCAACTCTACATCGTAAAGTTTGTCTAATGGAGTTGAAACTTTGCAGGAGTGCCTAATACCTCAAATGAGGGTTCCATACCAAAAATGACATTTGCGGGACTTAATTTGCCCACACTCTCTTTGGAAGGAACATATATGATCATTTGGTGATGTTTTCAAGTTTACAAAGCTAAACTTGTCCAATGGAGCTCAAACTTATTGAAACCCCTTGTTTTAGCACCAAACAAAATCATGTTAAGTTGCAGAGCCAGTGGTGGGGTGAAACCACCCCAAACTACTGTCGAGCACCTTCTGGCAGATGGGTAAAACCCCTCCTACCCTTAGCTAAACCCCAACCCTTTCTCCCAAACTCTTAGATTAGGTGGCCAGCATCAATGCCAAGCCCCAGTCAACTGGCCCCTCTCTGGTTCAAAGTAGAAATGCTAAAATCCCCATGTAAGCTTCAGCTCAAGGCTGACAGCACCTGTCGTGGTTTTGTCATGGCAGATGTGCTCGTGAAAGAACTTAAGGATGGAGCCATCGCACCTTGGTGGCGACTCAAAGGCGGTGTGCGAAAGCGAGACTCAGATTTACCCAGGTTCGGCCCCTCGTGAGGAGGTAAAAGACTACGTACTGCTTTGTGTAGATTGATGAGGGTTTCGATTACAAGGAGGGCGTAACTTGCCTGACCTAGCTCTCGATTCTCTCTAACTCGCGTGACCTTTCCCCGGGACTCGCCTTTATATACAGGTCGATGCCCTAGGGTTTACAAAGTCCTGCTATCCTACACTTGGTAGTTTTCCTTATCTCTAAGTCGTCATGCTCCTCACAACCTAGAGCTTCCTTGATGTTCCATCATCCGTACGGTCTTCTTGAACCACCCCACAACTCCTGGGCCACTGGACACGTGGCCAAAGGTGAATCGCCCCTTTGGTGACCCGACCCATTAAGGGCGGATTACCCACAGGTAACATCCCCAACATTAGGCCCCAGATTGTCATGAATTGATTCGTGTCAATAAACTCCCTTCAATCTTGGGGCGACTCTCCTTATTTCCAGCCTTGAACGCTGAGCCGCCATTCGAGGCACTCTAACCTGAGTCGCCATACAGTATTAAAGGGTGTCGCCTCAGCTCCTCGGTTCCAGTTCCCAAACACTGTAACTGTCAGCGAATCTTTCGCCCATAATTCTTTATCCCGAAAATCCAGGCGCCATCATTGCGTTTACTGACTTGTCGCCATGATTCCCGCATTGACAGCATCGTTTCCCATTCCTGCTCCTTAAATAACGAGAGAAATGGGGGGGGAAGAGGAGCCTCGTCACCTACCCCCATTCCACCTTCGTCTCCACGCACCGGCCTCCCGACATCGTCTCCGAGCTCCAGCGTCCCGGCGTCGTCCTCGGCTCCATTGCCTGGCATCATCCTCGGCTCCCGGAGTCTTTATCCATCGATCGCGGCTCTCCCGGCGGCAAGGAACACGAAGGCCCGAGCCTCCGTTTCCGGCGGCAATCCCCGGTTGTCAGGTACACTTCTTCCCTCTCTTAGGTGTTGACCAAGACCTCCGTGGCCGTAGCTCTTTACTCCATGGCAGGATGAACACCTCGAGATATGTTAGATCTGCTCGCCGTTGCCATGATTAGCTTCAGACTGCAATAGGCATCGACCATTTTAATCTCAACCTCCCGCTAGGTCAAAACCCGTGCTATGCTGACCAGCCCTGTAGTTGTACTATGCGCACAGTTCATCACCATTACCTCGGATGATATTTCCTTATTTTTTACCTGTCCATAGATCCATAGCTTTCCGCCTGTCCATAGGAACATCTTTTTTCACCCGTTGAGAATATTTCTAAGGACAAGAACGTTTTCAAGAGTCGCCTTTTAACTTCAGCCTTCATGGCGACTCAGTTTAATTACTGTAGTTTGAACGCCCCTTTCTTTTAGTCTAGTGGGCGAGTTACTAAACTCTTTCGTGAACACCATGGACCCATACCAGCGGGTTAGAATACTTTCTAATCTTTGCTGAGTCGCCTCGCACTCCATTTTTTTGTAGTCATGACCATCACGAAGTGTGATTGGTTGCCAACCAAAGTCGACGATGCCACACTCGAGAAATACGTCGACGAGGGTCTCCTTGACAGTAAAGAGATTATTGGTTGGAGAACCGCCCCGGGCGAGCCAATTCCCAACCCGGGGCAGGAGATGTGGTGATCTTTACCGACTACCTCGAGCGTGGATTCAAGCCGTCTGGATCAAAGTTCTTCCGAGACGCCCTGCACTTCCTGAACCTTCATCCTCAAGACCTAGGACCCAATTCCATCACCAATCTATGCCAATTCCAAGTCTTCTATGAAGTGTAATTACAAAAAGAACCTTTGATCCCTTTCTTCTGGAACTTCTTCCACTTAAACCGCCAGACCGAGTTCTCTAACGGTCCTAACCATGAGCCTGGAGGAGTCAACGTGCAGAGACGCCGCGAGCGTGGATTCCCAGCAGTTCTTTTGCCCAGCCACCCCAAAGGGTGGGCCGAGTCATGGTTCTATTGCCAGAACACTGCTCCACCAGGCGAGAACCCTCTTTCGGGTTTCACAGTAGACCGCTTGCCTATGGATTTCAAATTTCCTGACAAGCTTCCTGAAGAAGAAGAGTCGGAGTTCATTCCACTTTTTTCAGATCTGAAATTCTTGTACAACAACGGGCTCATCGGGATCGACCTGTTCCGCTGCTGGATAGACTGGAATATTCTTCCCTTGAGCCGCCGCGACGGGTTGATGTATGATTATGATGGCACGTTAGAGCATCCACAGCGCGTCAGTCGCCCCCAACTTTTCAGAGAGCGAAATCGTTGGAGTCATCAAGAGATTAACCAGCGAGTCTCTAGAAGAATGTGCCAAGATCGGCCTTAGAGGTTTCTGCCGTGCCAACCCGGTGCCTCTAGTAAGAACCTAAACGCCACTTGTCTTGTTTATACTTAGCAACTTTCATGGTTAAAGACCTGCCTTTGTTTGTCAGAAAACTGATGTGTTTTGGCGGAGGGGACCCAAAGTCGTCCCCCCAAAGTCCAACAAGGTGCCACCCAAGAAGAAGAAGATAGTGAGCCGGAAGAAAACCACCATCAAAGATTCATCTTTTGTTGGCGACTCTCATGCAGACGAGGCAAATTCTGAGGTAAGGCTTTTTCCTTGTCCGTTCTCTATATGTTCCGACTTAAGTTTATACCATATATCTTTTCATGTAGGGTGATGACGATGAGAGCAAGAATGATGCAGTCGAGGTAATTTCCATTTCTTCCGACTCACCTTCTTCTTCCCCTAGACCAGCCAGGCGGATCTGCGGAAAAGTGCCCATATCTCATCCTGATGCTTATATGGACCCTGATTACCTTTTGAAGAAAACAAGATTCACCCCCTCTCGCAAGACCTGTAGTCGCTCTGGCGACTTGGTCACTGGACTGCCCGAGAAAATGACCGGTCGCAAACGGACCAGTGAGGTACGCCTGTCTTGTTGTATCTTTTGACGTGTGAAATATAACCCGCCATTTTTGTGACTTTCAAGTCTTTGTCCTGTCAGACTTCTCTTCCCACATCTGGTGACTCGGCTATCTCTGCTCTCTCGCTGATGGTTCGCGTGCAAGGGTAAGTTTACACTGTTAACCCAGGCTTTTTAAACAATGACATGTGCTTTTAACCTTGGCGCTTTATCGCAGGGCACAAGCAAAGATGAGGAAAACCGGCGACTCTCCTCCTACACAACAATCATCTGATGCCTTAGGCACGGGCACATCTATTCCTGTGGCTGAAGGGGAGAAAAAGGCGGCTTGTGACATTCCTGCAGGCGACATTCCTGATGCCCGGGATGACTCGCCTGTCATTTTGAAAGAAACCGCTGGCCAGAGTAACCCGCCAAGCCCTCTCAAGGCGACCGACGATCCAGACGTCGTGGTTACCGGCTTTGGCTACTCTACTCCTCCAACTACCATGCTCTCCAAACATACATCGAAGGGAAATCGCCTTTCCCTTGATGGCGACTGAGAACACCTCAAACTTCCTCAATACGAGAAGCTAGAATTTGACCAGCTATGCTCCGGCTTCACAACTCACGTGGAGAAGGATTTTGAGCTGAACAAAAGCCTGCTCCGACTTATGAGGACCAAACACGAGGTATGCGGATATATGTTCATATACTCATTAGCATTCCAAGGGCCGGGTCATCTTTGTAGAAGATGAGTCGGGTCTTTGTAATAGAAAACTTCAACTTGTAGCCCCCAAGGGTCGGGTCTTATTTGTAGAAGATGAGCCGGGTCTTGTAATAGAAAACTTCAACCTGTAGTCCCAAGGGCCGAGTCATCTTTGTAGAAGATGAGCCGGGTCTTGTAATAGAAAAATTCAACCTGTAGCCCCCAAGGGCCGAGTCATCTTTGTAGAAGATGAGCCGGGTCTTGTAATAGAAAACTTCAACATGTAGCCCCCAAGGGCCGGGTCATCTTTGTAGAAGATGAGTCGGGTCTTGTAATAGAAAACTTCAACCTGTAGCCCCCAAGGGCCGGGTCATCTTTGTAGAAGATGAGCCGGGTCTTGTATGTGGTATGCCTTTTTGATAAAAAATCATACATTAGCCCCCAAGTGTCAGGAGTATTGCTTGCAAAAATTCTGAGACTTGTCTCCCCAAATATTATGTGCAGGAGACTACGGCCTAGAGTGAGGCGGCGGTAGCCGACTTAAAGAAGAATTTGACTGGTCAACGGGATGCTTACTCTGGGCTGGAGGCTACATTCCGCTTGCTGCAGGCCGAGTTAGAAAAACTGAAGGCTGACCAGGAGAAATTTGAGAAAAAACTCAACGCCGACCAAGCCGCCACCTTGAAGCGTGCTGGACAAGCAGAAGAAAAACTGAAAGCCGCCCAACAGGAGATGACTGGCTTGAAAAAGCGTATATCCAATATGACAGTCGCCGTGTTTGGTAAGATTGATCGGTGAACTTCTTTTAATTAACCAGGTTGGGATCACAAATCTCCAAATAATTATACCCCTGTTGTAGGTTCCCGAGCCGTCAAGCTGCCAGACGACTGTATGACTAAATTGAGAGCCATATACACCTTTGCGGAGCAGATGTACATCGGAGGCGTGTTATCAATCAAGGCCGTGATGGGCAGTAAGGAACCAACAAGGACCATCAAGCAAATGCTCGGCTTCTTGTCCACGCTGCCTCCTCAAGTGGAAGAATTAAAGAGATCAGCCGCCCGAACAGGTGTGTTGAACACCCTAAGTCGGTGCCTTGCGTATGCCCCGGAGCTCAAAACCAAGGAAATAGTCGCCGACTACCTTCAGTTGAAGGTTGATGGCACAGAATTCACCGAAGTGGATTATAAGCGGACCATCGTAGAATTGCGCTATGCAGCGACTCAATTGGCGGCGAGTTTTGACCTGAAGAAGTATCAATCTGCCTATGATGAAAACAAAAAGAAAGTGATGCCTCCTTCATATCAGATTGCTACCTTGGTTCCCAGCCGCCCCAGGAATCCTTTTAATCTTGACTTGGACTTGTCGCACTTCCTGGCTGAGGAGGATGAGTTCATCGCCTTGTCCAAGTGTAACTGGAAACTGGGCGATTTACGAATCGAACGTGGAGAAAGCTCAATGCAAGGCGACTCAGCGGCGGCTTGACTCGCCCATGGATGCTTCTTTTGCTGGAGAATGATGACCATTTTGGCCATGAGAGCCATGTAATTATCTTGCTAGTGTGTGTGAAACACCAAACATGCCATATTGTCTTTTGGATGGAACCTACTTGTAGTCCCTGAACCTTTTTATGACTCGCCTGCGACTTTTGCATGAATCAAGCAATGGCTCCAAATTTGTCCTAGTCTGTTAGGAAAACAATACCTTTACTTCAGCAAGTGTATGTGCAGGAAGAAACCAGCCCCCTAAATCATGGCGAGAGATAAATCAGCCCCCGGGTTAGGAAAAACATGAGCCGGGGCGAGTTATAATCAATACCAGTTCAAAATAATTTTTTATCGACTCAATGAGTTTCGATAGGATAAGACGAGTCTAAATAACTCTAGTCTTACCCTTGGGAAGCTTTTTAAGAAAGCTTTGTAATTTTAGACCGGCTGATCAGGCGCGAGTCCAGCTTCTGTGAAGCGGGTTCAATGAACCAATGGTTTCTCTATTTTCCATGTGTGACTCTGGCCGGTACCTTTTATGTTTTAACCAAGACGAGTTCAGGGTCCAAATAACAGATTCACTCGCCTTGAGTACATCGGTCCGTGTGGCGACTTGTTCAACACATAGTCCAGTATAACCATTTGTAATGCGGTAATTTTTCGCTAGCCAAGAGGGTATTCAGACTGAACTCAATGAGTGGAAGCCCCCAAGTGACCTACTGTTTAGGAAGAAACCAGGCATAGGATTACAGAAGCATTTACGCTCTTACTGCAAAACGACTTGGGGACTAGTAGCCCCCATGTAAGCCGGTTTACTTCTCAAAAAACCATATAAGGCGCCTATGTTTGAACCGTGCGACATGGCAACTTTTGGTCCTCTTTGGCTTACCAGCATCTAGTTTTGAAATAAGTGCAGCATGGCGACTTATCCTCTCTGATGCTGATAGCGTCCATGTTTGGGCGACTTATAGAACAATAAGGACCCTGAAATTCGTGGGTGCCGGCATTATTGCTTTCATAATTCATGGATTACAAAAACTTGATAAAATAGAAAAAGGGAGCTCATGGCTCTATGTATAATAAGGCCGCAGATGGGCTATGTTCTAGGGGCGAGTTGTCTCAACCTCCGTGGTTGGTCGATCTGGACGAAGATCCATCAAGTAGTAGGAGCCCTTCCGAAGATTCTTGCTGATGACAAACGGTCCCTCCCATGGAGGTGACAACTTGTGCATACCAGTATGATCTTGAATCAAATAGAGCACTAAGTCGCCTTCTTGGAAAGCTCGGCTCTTGACCCGGTGGCTATGATAACAGCGTAAATCTTATTGGTAAATCACCGACCGTGACGCGGCCAAGTTACATTCCTCCTCCAAGGCGTCCAGCAAGTCCTGCCGTGCTAACTCGTTGTCCTGCTCCACGTAAGCGGCGACTCACGGAGAATCATGTTTGATGTCGGTTGGTAACACCGCCTCCGCCCCATAGACCAGCAAGAAGGGAGTAAAACCCATTGAGCGGTTTGGAGTCGTCCTGATACTCCACAGAACTGATGGCAATTCCTCAACCCAACATCCCGGCGTGCGTTCCAAGGGCACCATGAGTCGGCGCTTAATCCCTCGTAATATTTCCTGATTCGCCCTCTCTGCCTGTCCATTAGACTAGGGGTGCGCCACTGCAGAAACATCAAGTCGGATATGCTCCCGTGAGCAGAACTCTTGCATTGCTCCTTTGGAAAGGTTGGTACCATTATCTGTAATGATACTATGTGGATATCCAAAACGGAAAATTAGCTTTTTCAAGAATTTGACAGCCGTCTCGGCGTCGCAACTGCTGACAGGTTCTGCTTCCACCCATTTGGTGAATTTGTCAACCGCCACCAACAGGTGAGTCTTTTTATTAGACGACATTTTATAAGGGCCGACCATATCGAACCCCCAGACTTCAAACGACCAAGTGATTGGTATCATCCGTAATTCCTGAGCCGGCACATGCGTCCGTCGCTCAAACTTTTGGCAGCCATCACATCAGCGAACGATTTCCTCCTAGTCTGCGTGAGCCGTCAACCAATAGAACCCATGCCTGAAGCCTTTAGAAACCAAGGATCGGGATCCAGCATGATGACCAGAGTCGCCCGCATGAATCTCATTGAGGATCATACGGCCTTCCTCAGAAGAAACGCATCTTTGGAATACTCCTGAGGTGCTACGCTTATGTAACTCGCCATTATGTAAGACCATAGATTTGCACCGGCGGATAACTTGGCGAGCTAGCAACTCATCGGCAGGTAACTCGCCTCTCGTGAGATACGCCATATAGGGAATCGGCCAATCCGGAGTAGCGCGAAGAGCCGCCACGAGCTGAAATTCGGGGCTGGTATCGCCAGGTCTTCTTCCGAAGGCAGTTTTACTGATGGGTTATATAATATATCCAAAAAGACATTGGGAGGAACCGGCTTACGCTGTGAACCGAGGCGGGAAAGAGCGTCCGCTGCTTCGTTAAGCCATCGATCGATGTGATCCACTTGGTAGCCACTGAAATGACCCGCCACGTCCGACACAGCCCGACTGTAAGCCGCCATCAAAGGGTTTCGTGAATCCCAAGTGCCAGAAACCTGCTGCGCCACCAGCTCGGAATCGCCCAAGCATCTCACTCTTGTGAGGTTCATCTCCTTGGCAAGTCGTTAACGATGAAGCAAAGTTTCGTATTCTGCTGCATTGATAGTACATGGAAACATGAGTCGGAGGACATAGCAAAACTTGTCACCGTGAGGCGAAGTTATCACCATGCCAGCCCCCGAGCCTTCCAACTGTCTGGGCCCATCAAAGTAGATGGTCCAATATGTAAGATCTGGTCTTTCCTCAGGGACTTGTAACTCGGTCCAATCATTGATGAAGTCCACGAGCGCTTGAGACTTGATAGCCGTCCGAGGTGTATACCGAATCTTGTGAGGGCCCAGCTCGATGGCCCATTTAGCAATCCGTCAAGTGGCATCTCGGTTATGTATAATATCGCCGAGGGGAGCGGAGCTGACAACCGTGACTGGGTGTTCCTGAAAGTAATGCTTCAACTTCCACTCGCCATGAACACCCCGAAAATCACTTTTGCCAATGCGGGTAACGCTGCTTGGAGAGGGTAAGGACTTCGCTGATGAAATATACCGGCCTTTGGACGGGGTATTCCTTCCCTTCCTCCTTTCGCTCGACAACTATTGCCACGCTGACGGCTTTGGAATTAGCTTGTCTGCCGGAGCCGCTAGCACCGGCGGGTTAGCTAATTGCTGCTTCAAGGCTTCGAAAGCATCGTTGGCCTCATCTATCCACACGAAGCGATCCGTCTTTTTGAGTAGCTGATAGAGAGGGATGGCCTTCTCCCCAAGGCGACTTATGAAACGGCTCAGAGCCGCGATTCGACCTGCCATGCGTTGTACTTGGTTGACGTTGGTTGGTTTCCCAAGCGAAGTAATCACGACAATCTTCTCTGGGTTGGCCTCGATTCCTCGTTCTGACACCAAGAAACCCAACAGCTTCCCCGCCAGGACACCAAATACGCACTTGGTGGGGTTAAGCCTCATCTGGTAAACACGCAGGTTGTTGAATGTATCTTTGAGATCCTCCAACAGCGACTCCTTGCGATGAGATTTGACCACGATGTCGTCATCTTAAGCATGGACGTTACGGCCTATCTGGCTGTGTAGGTAGTTTTGGATGCAGCACTGGTAATTCGCCCCAGCGCTCTTAAGCCCAAATGGCATGGACACATAACAGAAGGCTCCGAAAGGGGTTATGAAGGATGCCTTTTCCTGATCCGCCACCGCCATTTTGATCTGGTGGTATCCTGAGTAAGCGTCCAAGAAGCATAGACGATCGCAACCCGCCGTCGAGTCATTGATTTGATCATTGCGAGGAAGGGCGAACGGATCCTTTGGGCAGGCTCTATGAAGTTCCGTATAATCGATGCACATGCGGAAAGTGTCGTTCTTCTTGAGTACCAAGACCGGGTTAGCCAGCCACTCCAGGTGAAAAACCTCGATGATGAACCCGGCGGCAAGGAGCCGGGCCACTTCTTCTCCAATCGCCTTACGGCGCTCTTCGTAAAACCGGCGGAGGTACTACCGTACCGGCTTAACCTTGGGGTCAGTATTGAGATGGTGCTCAGCGAATTCTCTTGGCACACCCGGCATGTCAGAAGGTTTCCCTGCAAAGATGTCCTGATTCTCAGGGATGAATTCGATGAGCGCTCTTTCCTATTTGGGGTCAAGACCCGCCCCAATAGTGAACTGCTTGGTTGAGTCGCCCGACGTAAAATCAATGACCTTGGTGTCGTCTGCTGGTTTGAACTTGAGGGGCGGCTCAAAATCAATAGTCGGTTTTTGAGCGGCGTCATGTCTGCCGGGTTGACGCGGGATTGGTGAAACTTTAGCTCCTCGGCCGCGCAAGCTAACTCGGCATAGGCGGCATCTCCCTCCTCGCATTCTTGGGCTATTTTCCTATCGCCGTGAACGGTGATAGGACCCTTGGGTCCAGGAATTTTGAGCTTGATATAAACATAGCATGGGCAGGCCATGAACTTGGCATAAGCCGGTCGTCCAAACTGCGAGTGGTAGGGGCTCTTGATCTTGACTACCTCAAACAAGAGAGACTCGCTCGTGTAGTTTGATTCCGTGCCAAAAGCCACATTAAGTTTGATCCGCCCACTGGGGTATGCCGACTAACCAGGCACAATACGGTGGACGATGGCATCAGGTCCTTCTCGAGGAGGTTCATCCGCCAGAAGGTGTCGAAGTATAAGATGTTGATGCGGCTGCCGCCGTCCATTAGGACTTTGGGGAGCGTGTATCCTCCGACTTGTGGAGCCACGACCAGGGCTAAGTCACCAGGGTTGTCGACACAGGGCGGATGGTCTTCCCGTCTCCACGTTATTCGTTGCTCTGACCAGTGGAGGTATCGAGGAAGTGCCAGCTCAGCAACGAAAGTTTTGTGCTTTACCTTGCGGTCCCGTTTACAGGTGTTAGTGGTGAACACGTGGTACTACCCACTGTTCAACTGCTTGGGGTTGTTTTCGAACCCGCCCCGGTCCTCCTGTCGCTGGGGGTCTCCTTGTGGGGGAGGTTGTTGGAATATTCCCGGTGGGTGATATTGTTGGTTATGAACTTGGTATTGACCGGCATTATGTTGCGACCCGCCCTCTGGTCCTTTGTTGGGGAAGCCCCTGAATGTGACCTGTCGTGACCCGGGCGGGCCGGGTTGCTCCTGCCGCTAACCCTGATCACCGCCTTGACTCCTTTTGAGCGCCTCCGCCCGGAACTCTTGCATCACATAGCAATCCTCCCATGAGTGAGTCGCAGGTCCATCAGCTGTGGCGTGCTGTGGGCACGGACCCTTAAGCATTTCGTGGTAGTTACGTGGTTTCTTCCCACTGAAGCCCCGTTTCTTCTTATGCGGGTTTGAGTTGCCAGTATTAGTGTTAGCTACAAATTCCACAGGACCCTCCTGCTGTCGCTTCTTGCCATGCCCACCATGGTGGTTATTTCCTCGGTTTTGGAACTGGTACTGGCCCCTTTGTAACTCGCCCATGCGGGTAACTCCGGTTTTATCGTCGCCCTCCCCGGGATCCTTAATGTCATCCGACTCAGCATATCTGGTAAGGGCGTCCATTAGTTCGCCCATGTCCTGTACATTTTACTTGAGTCTCCCTAGTTTCAGCACCAGAGGCTCGTAGTGGCAATTTTTCTCCAGGATCAACACCGCCTGAGCCGCCGAAATTCCTTCCGACGAATGAATGACTTCCGCAACTCGCCGGGTCCAGTGATGGGCCGACTCATACGGCCGCTGAACGCGGTGCTCTAAGTCGACGATGGTCATCGGGTGCTTGCAGGTCCCTCTGAAGTTTTTGATAAAGCGCTCCTTCAGTTCCGCCCAGGTTTTGATAGAGTTGGGCGGCAGGTTTTTCAACCAAGTGTGTGCCGTCCCTTCGAGCATCATGGTGAAGTACTTCGCGCAAACCGCCTCGCTAACGTCTAGCATATCCATCGCGAGTTCATAGCCCTCAATCCATGACCCGGGCTCGAGATCCGGCGAATAGTTGGGAACCTTCGTGGGTCCTTTGAAGTCCTTTGGCATGCGCTCGTTGCGCAAAGCCGATGCGAGACTTGATACTCCAATGTGTTTGCCTCCACCATCCAGGGGCGCGGGCGATGGCGGTATGTAGGCCGCATAGACCTGACCCGCCATTGCCGTTGGCTCCATGTGCTGCGCGGCTCCTGCTGCGTCCACAATGTCCTGGGCTCGTGTGTCAGGCATCCCAAGCGGATCATGTTGGGGGAGCCGCCGCGGCCCGCTGGTTACTGCGGGGAAATCCTCGTGGAGACTTCTGGTGTGGCTCGCCTGAGGAGTGGAGTGGAGTCGATCAAGGCTATGGGAATACTACGTGTGCTGAAGCACGGCCGTTTTCAGCATCTCGATGGTGTTTCTAGCTTCTATCTCGGCCGGGGTGTTTCCGTAGATCGGAAGAGACTCCAGGTTGCGGGTCGCATCCAGCACGTTGTCGACGGGGTTTGAGAAGTGACCCCGCGGTGTTTGGAATCGAGTCGTGTGAGCGTCCATGGGCTGATCCGACGCCGGATTGGGTGGTGGAATCGTTCTTCCCCTTGGGGCGGCTTGAAGAGGCCGATCAGGACCCGCCCCCGGGGTGCATGGAGTGTCAAAGAGACGAGTCGGGTGTAAGTCGGATGGGACTCGCCCGCCGTGTCTCCTTTGGTGGACGGCGTCGGACGCGCGTTGCTGTATCCCGAGCCGCCAGCCTTCGATGTTCAGCCGATCGGTCTCTACGGTGACCGCAGCCCGCTGTGTCTCAATCCTGGCGGCTTCTGCTTCCATGTCACGCTATGCTTTGGCCATTGCCTCCCGCAGTTTGTCCAGCTTGGCATTGACTGACTCCTGATTCTCAAATGTGACCGGGGTTGCCATAAGGTTGGATATTTCAGCTGCCAGCTCTGTCATGGTTTGTGCTGGAGGTTTAGACGTTCCTCCGGTCTCATTGTTGCCAGTCGGGTTCTGAGGAGGCTGTGCTGATCCCGCCATGTAGATGGCGATTTGCCGACGAGATCTCTCGAGGACTTCGGGATCCATCGCTAGTGATAGCCCCCCGAGCTGCCCTTCCTCAAGGGGGTGGATTGACGCCGTTTCGCCCATGGATGACTCGCCATCGGAATTGACGGGGGTGACGTCCTAGGCCACCTCTTCGTCTTGCGAGTCGCCTCCCTGCGTAAAGCCGACGAAAACATGGCAGCTCTTGTTCCGCCGTGTGACGGGGAGCACGTACCTGGACGGCTCGACGATGTCGATGGAGGTGTCCGGCTCAGGAACAGGTGTCCCGATCATGCTGATGAAGATGTTGATCTTGCCGAAGGGGACTCGGTAGACAGATTCGACGGAATCGGCCTCCGATTCCCATAGTGAGTTGTCGATATAGTACTTCCCACGGCGACTCTTGGTCATGATGCCGACAGCGTACCTTTCTAACCCTAATAGGGCTCCCTTCGAGAACTCAACTCCACCGTGCGCTAGCCCCACGGTGGGCGCCAACTTTCGTGGTTTTGTCACGGCTGATGTCCTCTTGAAAGGACTTAAGGATGGAGCCATCGCACCTTGGTGGCGACTCAAAGGGGGTGAGCGAAAGCGTGACTCAGATATACCCAGGTTCGGCCCCTCGTGAGGAGGTAAAAGCCTACGTCCTGCTTTGTGTAGATTGATGATGGTTTCGATTACAAGGAGGGCGTAACTCCCCTGACCTAGCTCTCGATTCTCTCTAACTCGCCTGACCTTTCCCCGGGACTCACCTTTATATATAGGTCGAGGCCCTAAGGTTTACATAGTCCTCCTATCCTACACTTGGTAGTTTTCCTTATCTCCAAGTCATCGTGCTCCTCACGACCTAGAGCTTCCTTGACGTTACATCGTCCGTACGGTCTTCTTGAACTGCACCACAACTCCTGGGCCACTGAAGACATGGCCAAAGGTGAGTCGCCCCTTTGGTAACCCGGCCCATTAAGGGCGGGTTACCCAAAGGTAACATCCCCAACATCACATGTTTTCCTTGTCCCTCTTGACCAGCCGAAGCTCCCACGGGTCTTCAACAGGTAGCCATATCCCTGCCAGTGCCCAGGACATGCTAGACACGTCCAAGGTACCCCCAATGCGTGCCAGGATGCCGTGGCATGCCAAAGCTGCGCTCTGGGCGCGCTAGAGGAAGCCACCGAGGTGGGGGCGACACTCTCGGCCTATTCCAGCCTCCCCCGAAGTGTCTAACCTCTTCCCCAACAGCCCCTCCGCACCAGGTGACCATCATGGCCCCTTTTCTCCCGCGCTAAGAGCTGGTGCGACGCGTGCCCGCATGCATCAGAACCGGCCAGAGATGCGCGGCCACGGATGCTTGTCTCTCCTCTCTCCCCCTTCCTCGCAGTGAGTCGTGGCAGTCCAAAACCACGTCCTGAGACCCTGGTTTCGACCCCAGCTCCTCTCTGCATCCCCCTGCGTGCCACGGTGAATCACCGGCGCTCCCTAGTTGGCTCACCGTCGTGGGCCTATTTATAGCCTCCCCCCTCGCTGCAGCACCCCTCAAACCTCATCGCAGCAACCTCTAGCACCTCCCTAGCCACCCTAGTAAGGCATCAGAGCCCCGGTGCTCGAGACCAACTGAGGCCCCTCCGCTTGGGAGCTCCGGTTGATCTTCGGCTGCACGTCGGCTCTTGCGTCCCTCTGCCCCCCCCCCCAAACCACTCCCCATGACACCAGGAATCTTTCCCTCTCTTTCCTGAGGAAATCCATGCCCCTAGCTACCACCTCCACCTTCACCCGAAACCCCTCCGCCGCGACATTGTCTCGACCACCATCAGGTAGGCGACGACGAGCCAGACCCATTTCCGTCTTAGTTTGGGCCCGAGGACGTCGGTAGCCACGCCGGCGTGCTCCTCCTCCTCTCTGGCTAGAGGTAGGATACGACCCCGACAGGTGTGCCCCACCTATCGGTGGCCCATATCTCTCTCCCTCACTGCCCGCAGACACTAACCGCAGGGCCCCACGCATGAGGTTCAAACCTGACGGCGCGTACCTGGGCAAGCTAGCTGGCTGGCCTTTGGGCCGGCCCAGCCCCAGGCCAAGCCAGGCCAGGGGCTGTAGCCCTTTTCTGTTATTTTCAAAACTTGATTTCAAATTATTTTTATAAAAAGATTTAACCAGTGTAAAAATATAATTTTCCATGGTTATTCTTCTAAAAATATGTAGTATTTAACACCATTGGTTGAATTTTTGCAGCAACTATTCTATTTTATAATAATATAAAGGAATAAGTTGGATTAAGTTGATTTTTAAAATATTCCTTCAATAAAAACAGAAGGAAATATTTTGAAAATAACAAACTAGATTTATCGGAAATAACCAACATTTTTAAAATTACTTTGTGATCTGTTTGATAGTGAGCTACTTTTTATTTTTATGTTTATATGACGATAGAAAACCCGTGTGACGAAGGAGTCGGAGCGGAAGACCTGGAAGACCCCGGATGCCTAGCTGACCAAGGCAAGCAGCCGTTGCACCATGTCTGAGCATATGTTATGATGCATGCTAGCGTAGCAAATATTTCCGTTGCGTATGATCGTAAGTGCCGGTAAATCATTTAAGTGATGTTACCGATGGCTCCTCCGGAGCACATGCATTGAGCTTGATCCTACCACCTATGAGGGTCATGCTAATATCATGTTGACAAGTAAAGTTAGAATAGTATTAGCATGAGTATGGTGAGGACATAAATCAAAGGTTTATGAAAAACCCGTCGGGTGCCACTAATGCCCGAGTGTGATGATGAGTTAGGTGGCCACTTTCGGAGAAGTGGTGCACTGGGTATTTTGAGTGAGTACGGTTTCGAAAATGGGATTAGATTTATGATGTGTCGACCGTCCCAACCTTACATGTACGACCACTTACGCCTTTATGGGACGGGGCTATGTTGATTACTCTGGTCGGTGCTAGTAAAGAGCCACATTACAAGTGGCGGGAGTGATGTGTGGTCACTCTCGTGATGGGGTCGTGCCAGGTAGGGCGACTATGCCGTTTTTACGTGTCCAGGCACACCGTTGGTCCCCGCACGATTGATACTATCCAGAGTTGGTGATCGTAAGACGTACAACATGTCGAATGGGTACCAATCGAGTGGACCTCTTTGTCTAATATTGTCACGGGAAAGGCGTTGATCGGGTACTTACCTCGGGTATGTTATATACCGCGAGTCGTAGATGACACGGAAGTTTCCCGGATCTCGTGGGTCTAGCATACTACCTCTGAAGATCATAAAACTATTCGAATACCCGTGTCCACGGTCATGGGCAGTTGGGTAATCCTGCTTAAACTACGTCCAGTCGTTTCCGCATAAACCAAGTGTGTGTGAGTATGTGGTAAATGGTGTTTTATGAAACAGTGGATATGACCAAGATTGGTGACTTGGCATATAGGGTGAACCTGAAGTGTTCAGCCCTCGACAGATATATTGATATCTGTAAGCTGTTCTTCAAATCAACATCTAGCTTATGTTGCATACCCATGATCATGTTTATTACAACAAGTTGTTGTCCACCAAAGATGCATATTATTGTTATGCTTCACTTAAATTGTTCATATCATGGGTTGTTTGTGAGTACATTCAAAACTACTCATTGGTTTGCCACTCATTATATTATTGACCAGACATGAAGGACCGGAGTTTGGAGATGAGTACATCTTCGGAGACGCCCGTTCGAACTAGGACGCTTCCTACTCAGAATGCCTCTTGGTGTAGGCTGATGGCATGGGCACCCGCTTAGCCCTAAGATTTCCGCTACTAGTTGTATCAGTGTGATTTGGCATTATAGGCCCTACCTTGTGAACTTTACAATTCGGTCACGTGATGTAATAATTTGGTATTTTGGATGTAAGACTCTTAATATTCAGTATATGTGTGTTCGGTGAGCATTGACCTCTGGTTCACTGAGCACGTACATTCGGTGGTATCGACTCCTAAGTCGGGGTTCCCCCACTTACTTATCGAAAGGACTAGATAGATCACCTACACATATGGGTCATCACAAGGTAGCATGCAGAACGTCAGAGCTCGCAAGGGTCATCGGCCAGGTGGAACAGTCCTCTTAACCGGTAGATCAACATTACCCTTGGAAAGAAGCCATTAGCACGTCGGGCGAGTGGACATGTGAACGATGCTGGATGTGGTGTCAAATGGGACTATTATTATCCCAAATTCCGCTAACTACAACACCAGAGAAGGAGAGCAAACAAACGGACATTAAACATCAAATACTGGAAACCACAGATGCAAGCACCACCACAGCCACAGCCAACATATAAGAATGCATCAACCTTCAAAGCCAAACCCATTCCCAAGCCATGCCCCTTCAATAATTGAGAGCGTGAAGAATTGGATTAAGAATGACGAACTAGGAAAAGTTTTCATCCAAACTTCGCCCAAGGATAGCTGCTTGCCTGTCTCTTTCATTGGTAACCCATCGCCAATGGATGCTCTCGACGCTCTTACACAAGACCCTCTATGTAGTCTATTAGCTTATGTGTGTGATGAACTGGTTAAAGTTGCAATCGGGTCGATAATTCACCTGAAAGACACCATGATGCACGGAGTGTTGATGCCTCAGGGGGTCTTCAAAGTTGAGTTGTGTGTTGTCGTAAGGGGTTTCAAATATATTTCTCCTCCGATACAACCTTCGGGTGCGGTTAAACATTTGACCCTTGCACGATATTTTGGTTGGCCAATGCATTGGCCAAAGAATCAAATTCGTCTAGCAAATGTACAAAGTCCCCAACCTCGTAGCAGATGAACAATGACACCACATGTGGGTGAGGACCATCTCCTTTGGGTCACATTCAACCAGAAGTGGGTAAAAACGACAAAGTGCATGTCAGTGAGGACAACGACAATGTGGTTGTCAGCAGTGACGACCATGCCAATGGTGGGGAATTCGGCGGTAAGGAGAATATACTTGTCAATCGATACTTCAAGGTTCATGAATATTAGAAATTGGCTGCTAGGATGTGCAATCTTTATGGACCTCTGTCTGCTGGTCCTGTTGAAACATTCTCATCTATGCCTGATCTGCTTGTTTAACAGGAACATTTTGTTCCTTGCCAGAAAAGTTTGTTTAGTGAGGACTTCACACCATGAGACACACAACTGCCACCACACATGGGAGCATTGCTGAGTTCAAAGACACTCAATGCGATAGTCACAAAAGCATTGCCAGACAATATAGCAAGCCAGCCTAACCCAACTCATAAGAAGAGAAAGCGACCAAGTAATAAGACAAAGGTCAATGCTACCATCCAGCTGGTTCAGAAGAGTAATCAAGTTCGTCATGTCGTTGCATGGTGGACTTGCCTTTCCCAGGTGATCCCATCCGTCCGAAGGAGCGCAGCGATCTTCTACTGACCGAATTGAGGATTCTGCATAACACAGTTATATGTAGGGACAAGTATGCATTCTCTGCTCGAGCTGGAATTTGCCCCGATTTTTTGTGATGATTCCACCTAATCTTAGTTTGTGCAATAATTTCCCCCATGGAAATATTCTATGTGTCGTTCAAATACATATTCAACATGTTTCGTCAAATGAAGCTTAGTTCTTCGTTAGTACGCCTATGGACAATCAATGATGCCTACACTACCAAATGTGAGGTCAATAAGGATGTCGCGGTAGAGGACCCTTACCCCATGCACGAGACCAATGCCAATCATCCTGACCATCGACAGGCTATGTAGACGTATTTGATAGACTTCATGATTGCCAACATGGGCAAACAGTGCCTCTCCTGCCCTACTATCCGAAGTAAGTCATTTTTCTAGCTGGATTACTATTTTGTACAATCTTGTTATGCCTGATTCCATGTAAAACCATGTTCTCGACATTTTACACACAGAACATTGTGTCCTCATTGTTGTTACCCTGAAGTTCACCAAAACTTATTTCTTGGATTCGACAAGGAAAGAGAAAAAATACTACAGAGGCATCAAAAAGGTCCTCGATGAAGCACTTTTCGAGTGTACCATATGGGAAGGAGTGACCAGAGATGGATATCGGAAGTTTGAGAAATTTAAAACGGTACGCTTCGACCATAAAACTGACTTTTGTTGCATGCAGCAACCGGAAAACAGTGATATAGACGGCTACTACGTCGTCCACCACATGAAGGAGTACATACGGGAGGAAGAACACCTTAAAAAGAACTCAGACGTCATTGCATGGGGGAATAAAATGGAGGAAATTATCCCGAGAAATAGAAGAGATGAATTTAGATCCATCCAGGTGAAGTTTTCTACCATCCTCAATAAGGATGTCATCGACCATCCCGGGGTTTTCAACGGCGACGCACCTTCTGGCCCAGAGGAGATAAAATACCGCCTTCAGAAGAAGGGGCTTGATGTTGACGGTCCTGTGTCTATCATGGGTCCATCGAAGAAATACGTTAAAGATCCTTATGCCACTATGTAATAGGATAGTGTCAACTACCTATGTTGTTGGTTCTACAATACTACTAGTTCGATTAGCTACATGTTTTTTGTTAACGTACTTTAAACTTCACTAGCTATCTAGCTTAACTAATTATTTAAGCACTATGTATGACTTGAGATAGTTATCTTCAATTTCTGTGAATGCCTTTACTTGTTACAATATTCTGTCATGCGAATGTTCCTGTTCCCCGAAGTCGTGGCATCGATTTTCCGATGCTTACATATGAAGTAATGTCGTCCTGACAAGTTACATCGCCTACAATGTTTTTTAGTATTTGTGACGTCGAAATAATGTGGATGCGATAGATAAAGATCATAATGCTGACGTACAACATAACTCAACTTCATAGGTTTTCCAAATACTGCAGGCGTGAGGTGAAATGCCATCAGTATTTTTTTTTTACTGTGGCACCATATTGGTGGTGTCCGGTGTCCACACCAGCAAGGCCATTTCCTCCACGCCATAGCTACGATTTTATGCACTAGTGTATATGCTATGTACATGGTTCACGCTCATCTATTGAGTGAGGAATAAAAAGCTGAAGCGCATTAAAAAGTACGATCCAATTGCCTGGCTTAACACCATGGTGCTTGACATTTGCATTTACGTGGTGAAGACGGATCCATGCCATGCTAATATGATAAAATCAATGGGGGTAAACATTCTTTAAGGATCATATATTTTAAAAATTGATGGTTATATTACTTACGTTCATGGATATTACTACGTTGATGTATGTTAATTCATCAATTCTCAATGATCACATGTGCCAAGGATTACATGTTGGGTAGCATGCCACATCAAAAATTCTTTTTGTATCATTTACCTATTCAAGGACGAGCAGGAATTATGCTTGGGATGGTGATAGGTCTCCAATGTTGCTATTATATTATATTTTTCCATACTATTATATTATTATTCTAGAATGCTTTTTAGGCATTTACTTGGTGATTTATATTAGTTCTGAGAACTAACCTATTAACTTGGAGCCAATCGTCAGTTGTTGCTTTCTGCATGTTTTTGATCTTCAGAAATACTTTAGCAAACGAAGTCCAAATACCCCGAAACTTCTTTATGATTTTTTTGGGAAAAATAAGGACATGGAAGCTTTGGAAAGAGATCAGAGGCCACAAAGAGTGGCACTAAGCCAACAGGGAACGCCAGGGGTGGCCGCGCCCTGATGGCTTGGGGCCACCTCCCTTGACCTCTAGCCCTCCTCTTTCTCCCATAAATTCACAATAACATTAGAGAATAACCCAAAACAATTTTTACTCTCCCACAAGTCTCTGTTCCACCCTATGTCCATCAACAGCGCTCTTCCGGTGCCCTGTCGGAGGGGGGTCGATCACGGAGGTCCTCTAAAAGAACCTTCCTGCTCTGTCATCGTTTTCTCATGACAGATGCCATGGGTTGGCTAATCCAGGTGAGAGCAAGGCTGACGTGCAAGATCCGGCATGGGATAGGGTAGTATCCCGCGGTGGTTTACCCAGGTTTGGGGCTCTTCAGAGAGATAATACCCCTACTCATGTATATCTGTATATGAGGTATATTTGCAATACAAAGTTGCTCCTGGAGCTGTATTGGAGAGGAGAGCCATGGGCTTCTGCCTTATACGTGAGTGCGTGTGGGATGGGACAGAGTGAGGCCATGAGAGGATGAGAGGGCAGCCAAAGGGGGGCCTCCCATATGTGGTGGGCATGAGGCCCCTTGTACGGGTGTGTGGCTTGGTATGTAAGCTATACTGGGTCGCTTACATACCAAGCTACATGAGTGTAAGCTACCCATGCCAAGCTATATGTAGCTTGGGAGCTATACTATGCTTATCCCCTAGGGCACTTTATAAACAAGCGCCCAGGAGACAAGTTACATTGTAGATGAAGCTGCATGACGTTGGCCGTCTCGACCGCGCGTGTCCGATGGGACGCCGTAGTTGACTCCGAGCAGCCGGCTAGCTGGCGCAGTCGGCTGGTCGGAGCAGCCAACCATGGGTGGGAGTCGAAGCAGTTGGCCCGGGCGGGCAAGTACCCCGTCCGACTCACAGTCTTTGGGGTACCCGGCGGTCATCCCCCGACAGTAGCCTCTGAGCCTTCGGGCGACTCAAAGAGCCGGACGAAGGATTTTCGCAGTCGTGGTTGTTGCAGAAGATGTCGATGATGGTCGATTATAGACCGGGGACGGCGCGACTTGCTTCAAGTGGGGGCGTGCCAGCGCACTCGCATGGTGTAGCCTCCGAGCCTCCGAGAGACTCGAAGAGTCGGGAAGAGGGTCTTTGCTTTTCCTGAAGCAGACGGTGGCGTCGAGGATGTCGGGCGCAGATGCGTGGTAAACCGACTGATGGGCAAGGGACCCTGGCGGGCACGGAAGCAGGGCACGTTGGCTGGTGGGCGCGAAGCCCTACAAGGCCCGAACGCGGGGTCCGCCGACTAGTGGGTGCGGGGCCCTGCCGGGCGCAGAAGCAGGGTTTGTTGGCTGGTGGGCGCAAAGCCCTGCCGGGCACGGATGCCGCGTCCGTCGACCTGTGGGCGCGGGGCCCTGCCAGAAACACACGTGGGGTCTGCCGACTGGTGGGCGCGGGGTCCTCTCGGGCGCGGATGCGGGGTCCGCTGGCTCGTGTTATCCAGCGGGGGCACGCAAGCGCACCCGCTGGGTGTAGCCTTCGGGCGACTCAGAGAGTCGTGCGGAGGCTTCTTGATGTTGTTGTAGCAAAACTTGCCATTGTCGGCCAGCTACAGGCCGCAGCCAACACGGCTCTTAGGCAGACAGGATTAGCCAGAAGCCGACGAGGCCCGAGCCGACGAGGCTCCAACCAGCAGGGCTCCAGTTAGCTGGACGGGACTAGCCACTAGCCGGAAGCCAGTCGGGCTGCAGCCAGCCAGGTGATGGAGTGTTCCCGCGAAGATGATCATGCAAAATACAGGGTTAGTCGATGCAGATATGTCAAATATTTGGTTTTGGGAGTGCAAGTTTATGCAGAGGGTGTCGACTCTGTTTCGTCCGAGCCCCCTTAAGTCTTTTTCATGTTCTCTCCACTCTATGGATTTTTCTCTTGCTAGAGGGACAACCGGGAGCCGGTCTATAGCTGAGGTGAAGAGTGGGCCGTGGAATGGAGCGTACAGTAGTCGGACTCTGGGAGCAGATTCGACAGAGCATATACTCACAAATGAAATGATCGTGTCGCCCAAGCCGATTTCTCCCTCGGTGTGGTGACCACCAGCTATTGCTCTCGCTAGCCGGACAGTCGTAGTGCAGTCTGTAGCTGAGACAAAGAGTGGGCCTTTGGTACCGTACAATTTATTAAGCCGTCCCATGGGAACGAATGTATGGGGCTAAGCGGACAACCTCGGGCCGAGACTAGCTAGCATCGGGGTGAACAGTAAAGTAGCTAAAACAAATATGAGGATGGCCCCCGAGGGTCGCTCGGGGTATCCTTTTTTGTGTGTGGCACGAAGATATGTGGGTGAAGAGCTCACATTGCTTTTTTGGCGCTGACGAGGAGATTGTCATTGAAGGCAGCCGGCGCGGCTTTTTACCAGCAGGGCGTGGCGGATGCACCCGGTGGGTGTAGCCTTTGGGGAGGTCAATGAGGGTGCCGGCCGGCCGGGCGGTCTGGCCTGTGTCGAGGAAGGCAAACAGGTCAGCCGGTCAGGCGGTGACGTTGGCAGGTGGGGACTAGACCGATCCGGCAAGGCGGTTGTAGAAGTAGTTGTTTGTCAATGACGACCAGCGCGGCTTTCTGCCAGCGGAGCGTGTCGGTGCACCCGCCGGGTGTAGCTGCCAAGCCTCTGGCAGTTGGTGGGTATGCCAGGTGACCGTAGTCGGCCTTGTGTCGAAGTAGACAGGCGACCGTAGTCGGCACGATGCCGAAATAGATGGTCAGCCCAAGCTATTTTTAACCGGCCCACTTTACTCTTGCCAGACTTCCTTTTCTTTCCAGCCGGCAGGGAATCACACCGGGCGAGCTAGAGTGGGGGAAGCCCCAAAGCCTGCAGGCGTTGCCAGAGCCGGCGAAGCGCGCGCCGGTGCAGACACACACACATAGAGGTGGGGATGTCCGGGCGCTTGAAGTCGGAGATGAGGCGGAGCCGGCGGACGCGTGGAGTCGCCGGGGGTTTGCTGGTGGCGGGGGAGACTCGCACGCCTGGAGCCGGTCAACAATGTGCATTGACGGCCGGCCGTGGCGGGAGCCGGCCCGGGGAGCACGCGGGTTACCCGACCCAAAGGCACAGCAGAGCAAGTGTATGCCGAGGTGTAACCGACCGAGGGAGGTGGGACACAGCTAGAGCCGACCGTGGAGCAGCGAGGCGGCGTAGTTGTCGGGAGCCGGCACAGGCGGAGGGATGCAGCCGGAGCTGGTCACGGAGCAATGAGGCGACGCGGTTACCGCGAGCTGGCGCGGGCAGAGTCGGTCCGCGCACGGCGGGAGGCAGATCAGCAGATTGAATGGTGAGCCAACACTGCGGGGCGTGATGACCCACAAGTATAGGGGATCAATCGTAGTCCTTTTTATAAGTAAGAGTGTCGAACCCAACGAGGAGCAGAAGGATCTGACAACTGGTTTTCAGCAAGGTAAAATCTGCAGGCAGAGAAATTGTCGGTAACAAGTGATTGTGTGGTGAGATGATTCGTAGCAAGCAACAAGTAACAAAAGTAGCAATGGTGCAACAAAGTGGCCCAATCCCTTTTGTAGCAAGGGACAAGCCTGGACAAAGTCTTATAGGAGGAAAAACGCTCTCGAGGACACACGGGAATTTCTGTCATGCTAGTTTTCATCGTGTTCATATGATTCGCGTTCGTTACTTTGATAGTTTGATATGTGGGTGGACCGACGCTTGGGTACTGCCCTTACTTGGACAAGCATCCCACTTATGATTAACCCCTCTCGCAAGCATCCGGAACTACAAAATAAGAATTAAGACAAAGTCTAACCATAGCAATAAACTAGTGGATCCAAATCAGCCCCTTACGATGCAACACATAAACTAGGGTTTCAGCTTCTGTCACTCTAGCAACCCATCATCTACTTACTACTTCTGAATGCCTTCCTCTAGGCCCAAATAATGGTGAAGTGTTATGTAGTCGACGTTCACATAACACCACTAGAGGAAAAACAACATACAACATATCAAATTAGCGAACGAATACCAAATTCACATGACTACTATTAGCATGACTTATCCCATGTCCTCAGGAACAAAAGTAACTACTCACAAAGCATAATCATATTCATGGTGATGAACTAGGGTTTGGAGATGAGATGGTGCTGATGAACTAGGGTTTGGAGATGAGATGGTGCCGATGAGGATGTTGATGGTGACGAGTCCCCTCCAATGAGAGGAGTGTTGGTGATGACGATGGTGACGATTTCCCCCTCCGGGAGGGAAGTTTCCCCGACAGGACTGTCCTGCTGGAGCGCTAGATTGGTTCTGCTCAAGTTCTGCCTTGTGGCGGCGGAGAAACCACGAAAAAGCTCCTATGTGATTTTTTCCTGGACGAAACCCTCCATATAGCAAAAGAGGGGGGCCCGTGGGCCAGTGGGCTGCCCACAAGCCCCCATGGCGCGGCCTGGGGGGGTGGTCGCGCCGTGCAGGCTTGTGGGCACCCCCTGGTGCCCCTCTGGCACTTCTTCACCACAGTACTTTTGATAATTTGGGAAAAAATCCGCGTTGATTTTCACGGTGTTTGGTGTTGTGCAGAATAGGTATCTCAACTTTGCTCCACTTTCAGGCCAGAATTCCAGTTGTCGGTATTCTCCTTCTTCATGTAAATCTTGCAAAATAAGAGAGAAAAGGCATAAGAATAGTACCGTGCAGTGAAATAACAGCCAAAGAAGCGATAAATATCAACATGAAAACATGATGCAAAATGGACGTATCAACTCCCCCAAGCTTAGACCTCTCTTGTCCTCAAGCAAAAGCCGAGCTCAATAAATATGTCCACATGTTTCGGGAGCAAGGTGTCGACAAAACAAGATACAAACATGCATGCATCATGATCATGATGAGAATAGCTATACCAACATATAATCGCTCATGCTAAACTGATAATTCCTTCACAAAGTAAAGCATGGATCAAGAACCTTACCTAGAAGTAACAACCGATAGCCTTTAGTCATAGAAGCAACTGCAATTTATCACAACATCAAAAAGAGTCAAGTAAGAGCTTGTAAAGCACATCCACATACTCAATCATTCTTTCGTTCTCTACAATTGCTACAACTCATGTGGTACTCATGAGATCAAAGTTTCAGCTCGACACAGAGAAAGATAGGGGCTTATAGTTTTGCCTCCCAACTCCTTACCTCAAGTGTAATGTCAACAATAATAATTCATGAATGCCTACCTCCAAGTTGACATATGAATATAGATATTTCCCAAGCATGTGACGGTAGCCAAGATAAAGGCGAAATAAGGAATTGGTGAAGATCACTATGACTTTTTCAAGGGCAAAAAGTAAAGGTACAAGATAGGCCCTTCGCAGAGGGAAGCAGAGGTCTTCATGCACTTTTGAGGTTTGGATGCGTGTCCTCTTAGTGCGGAGGAACGTCACTTTATATTGCCCCCTGTGATAAAGAACTTTATTATGCAGTCCGTCGCTTTTATGTCTTCCTCATCACAAGTTCGTATAAAGCTTATTTTCCACACAGTAATAGATCATACATATTAGAGAGCAATTTTTATTGCTTGCACCGATGAAAACTTACTTGAGGGATCTTATTCAATCCATAGGTAGGTACCGTGGACACTCAAGGCAAAACTGGTTTGAAGGTTTATGGATGCACAAGTAGTATCTCTACTTGGTGCGGGAGTTTTGGCTATTGTGAGGTGGAAGCAATCGTCACATGCTAAGGGATCTCTAATCATATAACATTGTTCAGAGCCAAGCAAACACAATTCATTACGTTGTCTTCCTTGTCCAACATCTACTTCTAGGCATGTAATAGTTTAGTGAGGGTTCACAATCATAGATGGCGTGAGAGATGTTATATTTATATGTGAACCTCTCCTTCTTTTATCCCTTCCTATTAATTTCAACCATGACCAAGGTCTACGTTTGCCTACCCTCAACAAGTTTCAATCCTCATTCTTTTTATATGTGAAGCCATCACTTCCCATAAGATCACTATATGATCTTTCATGCTTTTGTTCTATTCTCACTCTTTTGATCATGGCAAGAGGCAAAGCCCTTCAATGAAGACACTCTTTATTATATGGCTCACGAGCAAGAATACATCGGGGGTGACATGAAGAAAAACTCAAGACTAAAACACTAAGACTTTTACTCTGCTAGAAAAAGAGAAAATTGAAAAGGAAAACTAAAACAAAAGGTAAAGGCAAAAGATGTGATTGTGATACGATACCGGGGCAACTCCCCCAAGCTTGGCACAAGCCAAGGGGATTGCCCATACCAATGCTCAGTTGTCTTCCTTTGGTGGTGATGGCGGAGTTGTTGCAACATGAGTTTGATCCTCCATCTTCCAAGGGATAGGTGCTCCATCATGGAAAGATGAACGAGTCTCCGGAATCCTCAAATCTGCAGCCAACCTTATTGATTTAAATCTATACTCATACTCATAGTTTTGGTTCTGCAGGTCATATATCTGGCCCTGGAGTTGATCAATCCCGTCATAGAGCCTAGAGAGATGCTTCCCAATGTCATTGGCATCAATCCTGTGCTTGTTGGTGAACTCCGTGATCATCATGTGGTTGGCGTTGAGTCCACGCTCCACCATCCCTTGGCACTTGAAGACTTGTTGCTCCAATGCTTCGAGGCTCGTCTCCATGCTTTCGATCTTCTTAGGCCCCTCAACATCACGGATGTGCGACATCCCCTCACCCAGCTCGATAGATTGAGGGTGTTGCAGCACTCCCGTGAGGTAGGGGTTGATGACCTTCTCGAAGATCTTGTCCTTCAGAGCTTTTGGGGAACTCATGGCGATCTAGATCTGCAACAGAAACATGATCAAAACGAAAAACATAGGAAATCCGCGGGATGCAGAGGTCAGACCAAATGGAAGTATATATAATGATTTTTTTCCAAACCAGAAGGAGTCACGTGCATGAAAATGGAGTCCGGGAGGCGCACGAGGTGGCCACAAGACCTCACGGCACGGCCAGGGGGTGGGCCCGCGCCGTGCAGGCTTGTCGCCTCCTCGCGCACTTTCCGGACTTCTTACTCGAAAAGTTTTGGACTATGTTTTCTTACCGAATCACATACCTCTTCGTTTTCGGAGTCTGAAACAGGCTGATAAATATCCCTTAGGTATTCTTCCGGAGCTATGGTATTGATGATATTGCTTTCAACATTTATGGGAGTACCTGAGATATAATGCTTGATTCTCTGCCCATTTACCACTCTCGGACAATTACCTTCTGTGTTGTTGATCTTGATAGCACCGGAACGATATAATTCCTCAACAACATAGGGACCTTCCCATTTAGAGAGAAGCTTGCTTGCAAAGAATATTAAACAAGAGTTATATAGCAAGACATAATCACCTACATTGAACTCACGCTTTTGTATCCTCTTATCATGCCACCTCTTAACCTTCTCTTTGAACAACTTGGCATTCTCATATCCCTGAGTTCTCCATTCATCAAGTGAGCTAATGTCAAATAACCTCTTCACACCGGCAAGTTTGAAATCAAAGTTGATCTCTTTGATTGCCCAATAACCTTTATGCTCTAGATCAAGAGGTAAGTGACATGCTTTCCCATACACCATTTTGTACGGGGACATGCCCATGGGATTCTTATAGGCAGTCCTATAAGCCCACAGTGCATCATCGAGCTTCTTAGACCAATTCTTTCTAGGCCCGTTGACAGTCTTTTCTAGAATTAGTTTAATCTCTCTGTTGCTTAGCTCTACTTGACCATTGGACTGAGGGTGATAGGGAGACACAATTCTATGATTGACATCGTACTTAGCGAGTGTTTTACGAAAAGCACCATGAATGAAGTGTGAACCACCGTCGGTCATTAGATATCTGGGGACTCCAAATCTAGGGATGATAACTTCTTTCAGCATCTCGATAGAGGTGTTGTGATCAGCACTACTAGTGGGGATAGCTTCTACCCACTTAGTGATGTAATCAACAGCAACTAGGATATGCGTATACCCATTGGATTTTGGAAAAGGTCCCATATAATCAAAGCCCCAAATATCAAATGGTTCAATTACAAGTGAATAGTTCATAGACATTTCCTGACATTTGCTAATATTACATATTCTTTGACATTCGTCACAAGACAAGACAAACTTACAGGCATCGTTGAAGAGGGTGGGCCAATAGAAACCAGATTACAATACCTTGTGTGCAGTTCTATCTCCCGCATGGTGTCCTCCGTAGGCCTCGGAGTGACACTTCTGTAGGATCTGTCCCTGTTCATGTTCAGGTACACAACGTCTAATAACACCATCTACTCCTTCCTTATAAAGGTGAGGATCATCCCAAAAGTAATGTCTCAAGTCAAAGAAGAATTTCTTCTTTTGCTGGTACGTGAAACTAGGTGGTATGTATTTGGCAACGATATAGTTCGCATAATCAGCATACCACGGTGCACTACGTGAAGCATTGATGACATTCAATTGCTCATCGGGAAAGCTATCATCAATAGATTTTGGGTCATCAAGAACGTTCTCCAACCTAGACAACTTATCTGCTACAGGGTTATCAGCACCCTTTCTGTCAACAACGTGCAAATCAAATTCTTGTAGCAAGAGAACCCATCTGATAAGTCTACGTTTAGCGTCCTTTTTCTCCATGAGGTACTTAATAGCAGCATGATCAGTGTGAATAGTGACTTTGGAATCAACTATGTAAGACCTGAACTTTTCACATGCAAACACAACTTTTGAAAACTCCTTCTCCGTAGTAGCATAGTTTCTCTGGGCACTGTCTATAGTTTTACTAGCATAGTGAATAACATTCAACTTCTTATCAAGTCATTGCCCTAGAACAGCACCAACAGCATAATCACTAGCGTCACACATGATCTCAAAAGGTAAGTTCCAATTAGGTGGTTGAACAATAGGTGCAGTTTTCAAAGCCCTCTTAAGTATTTCGAAGGCTTCCTCACAATCATCGTCATAGACAAAAAGAATATCCTTTTGCTAGAGATTGGTAAGAGGCCTAGAAATCTTAGAGAAGTCTTTAATGAACCTTCTATAGAAACCATCATGACCAAGGAAACTTCTTATCACTTTGATATATGTGGGGTATGGCATTTTCTTGATTGCAGCAACCTTAGCCTTATCGACTTCAATACCTCCTTCAGAAATTTTATGTCCTAAGACGATGCCTTCATTAACCATAAAGTGGCACTTCTCCTAATTCAAGACAAGATCGGTGTTTTTACATGTCTGTAAGACTCGATCAAGGTTGCTGAGGCAATCATCAAAGGAAGACCCGTAAACGGAGAAGTCATCCATGAAAACCTCGACAATCTTTTCACAAAAGTCAGAGAATATAGCCATCATACATCTTTGAAAGGTGGCAGGTGCATTACATAAGCCAAAAGGCATACGTCTATAAGCAAAGGTACCGAAAGGGCAGGTGAAAGTGGTTTTCTCCTGATCAGATTGTGCAACTGGTATTTGCGAGAAACCACAATAACCATCTAGAAAGCAGAAGTGTGTGTGTTTGGACAACCTTTCTAGCATTTGGTCAATAAAAAGGCAGAGGGTAATGATCTTTCTTCGTGGCTTTATTCAATTTCCTAAAATCGATCACCATCCTATAGCCAGTAATAATCCTCTGAGGGATCAATTCATCCTTATCATTAGGGACAATGGTAATGCCTCCCTTCTTAGGGACACAATGCACCGGACTCAACCAATCGCTATGAGCAACAGGATAAATGATACCTGCTTCCAGGAGCTTTAATATTTCTTTTCTCACTACTTCCTTCATCTTAGGATTCAGTCTCCTTTGATGATCAGCAACTGGTTGAAATCAGGATCAGTTTTGATCTTGTGCTGGCATAGAGTGGGATTAATGCCCTTAAGATCATCAAGAGTATATCGAATAGAAGCACGATGCTTCCTCAGAGTTTTTAGTAGCTTATTTTCTTCATGCTCTGAGAGGCTAGCACTAATTATAACAGGATATATCTCCTTTTCATCAAGATAGGCATACTTAAGAGTATCAGGCAACTATTTAAGCTCGAACACAGGATCACCCTTTGGTGGAGGCGGATCCCCAAGCAGTTCAACATGCAAGTTATTCTTAAGGATAGGATATTGTTCTAAGACAACTCTGTCTATTTCATCCCTTTCATCCATATGCATATAATTTTCATTGATAAGCAAGTATTGCTCTAAGGGATCAGTAGGAGGCACGGTAATAGAGGCTAAGGCAATAATTTCATCCCTACTAGGCAACTCCTTTTCATAAGGTTGTCTACCAAACTTAGAGAAATTGAACTCATGTGACACACCTTCAAAGCCAACAGTGACAATTTGCTTCTCACAATCAATATGAGCATTGCCGGTATTGAGAAAAGGTCTACCAAATATGATGGGACAAAAGCTATCTTGTGCGGTAGCAAGAATGAGGAAATCAGCATGATACTTTGTTTTACCACACAAGACTTCAACATCCCTAACAATTCCCACAGGGCAGATAGTATCTCTATTGGCAAGCTGAATAGTGACATCTATAGGTTCTTTCTCAACAGGTTTAATATCATCTTTGATTTCATCGTATAAGGATTGAGGTATTGCACTAACACTAGAACCCACGTCACATAAACCATGATAAAAATGATATCCTATCTTAACAGAAACCACATGCATGCCAACAACAAGCCTATGTTTGTCTCTAGCGTGAGGTTTAGCTATTCTAGCAGCATCTTCACAGAAGTGAATATTATGCCCCTCAACTTCTTCAGACAGAAGATCTTTGATAATAGCAATGCTAGGTTCGACTCTAATTTGCTCAGGGGGTGTAGGTGTTCTAATGTAGCCTCTACGTATCACAGTTGAAGCTTTAGAATGATCCTTTATCCTAACAGGGAAAGGTGGTTTCTCAATGTAAGCACTGGGAACCACAGGATCATTATAGGCAATGACTTTCTCTTCAACTAGAGTGGGTTTAGCTACATTGACTTCGAACGGAGGATGATATTTAAACCACTTCTCTTTGGGGAGATCAATATGAGCAGCAAAAGATTCACACAATGAAGCTACTATCTCAGAGTCAAGTCCATACTTAGCGCTAAATTCACAAAAAGTATTTGTCTCAACAAAGGATTTAACGCAATCAAAAGTGAAATTCATACCTGACTCCTTACCTTCTTCAAGCTCCCAATCTTTAGAGTTGCATTTAATTCTCTCCAATAAATTCCATTTGAAGTCAATATCTCTCTTCATAAAAGAACCGGTACAAGAAGTGTCGAGCATGGTGCGCTCATCATGAGAAAGCCGGGCATAGAAGTTCTGAATGATAATTTCTCTCGAGAGCTCATGATTGGGGCATAAATATAGCATTGATTTAAGCCTCCCCCAAGCTTGAGCGATGCTTTCTCTGTCACGAGGCCAAAAATTATAAATATAATTTCGATCACGATGTACTAAATGCATAGGATAAAACTTTTGATGAAATTCCAATTTCAACCGCTTGTAGTCCCATGATCCAGTATCATCACATAGCCTATACCATGTCAATGCCTTATCCTTCAAATATAAAGGAAAGACCTTCTTCTTGACCTCATCCTCGGGCACACCTGCAAGCTTAAATAAAACACAAACTTCATCTACATAGATCAGATGCAAGTCTGGATGTGATGTTCCATCTCCTGTAAAAGGATTAGCCAACAGTTTCTCAAACATACCCGAAGGAAATTCAAAGAAAATATTTTCAGTAGGTGCAGCAGGTTGAGGAGAAACTCTCTGTGCTTCCGTTCGAGGTGAAGATACCCCGAACAAGCCCCTCAAAGGATTAGTATCCATAGTGACAAGTGACAATAAATTTCAGCACACTATATGAATGTTTCCTTACCAAGTTCCACTTACCAAAGGCGATTCACTCCCCTGCAACGGCGCCAGAAAAGAGTCTTGATGACCCACAAGTATAGGGGATCAATCGTAGTCCATTCGATAAGTAACAGTGTCGAACCCAACGAGCAACAGAAGGATCTCACAAGTGGTTTTCAGCAGGGTAAAATCTGGAGGCACTTAAATTGTCGGTAACAAGTGATTGTGTGGGGAGATGATTCGTAGCAAGCAACAAGTAACAAAAGTAACAGTGGTGCAGAAAAGTAGCCCAATCACTTTTTTAGCAAGGGACAAGCCTGGACAAAGTCTTATAGGAGGAAAAACGCTCCCGAGGACACACGGGAATTTCTGGCATGCTAGTTTTCATCATGTTCATATGATTCGCGTTCGTTACTTTCATAGTTTGATATGTGGGTGGACCGGCGCTTGGGTACAGCCCTTACTTGGACAAGCATCCCACTTATGATTAACCCCTCTCGCAAGCATCCGCAACTACGAAAGAAGAATTAAGACAAAGTCGAACCATAACATTAAACTAGTGGATCCAAATCAGCCCCTTACGAAATAACGCATAAAATAGGGTTTAAGCTTCTGTCACTCTAGCAACCCATCATCTACTTACTACTTCCCAATGCCTTCCTCTAGGCCCAAATAATGGTGAAGTGTTATGTAGTCGACGGTCACATAACACCACTAGAGCAAAAAAAACATACAACATATCAAATTACCGAACGAATACCAAATTCACATGACTACTATTAGCATGACTTATCCCATGTCCTTAGGAACATAAGTAACTACTCACAAAGCATAATCATATTCATGACCAGAGAGGTAATGAGTAGCATCAAGGATCTGAACATAAACTCTTCCACCAAACAATCCAACTAGCATCAACTACAAAGAGTAATCAACACTACTAGCAACCTTACAAGTACCAATCGGAGTCGCGAGATGTTGATTGGTTACAAGTGATGAACTAGGGTTTGGAGATGAGATGGTGCTGATGAAGATGTTGATGGTGACGTGTCCCCTCCGATGAGAGGAGTGTTGATGATGACGATGGCGACGATTTCCTTGTAGTGCCCCAAATGTAAAGCTTTCCCTTTTTGTAACCTTCCATGTGGGACCACCTTGACATGTTATGAGAGAGTCCTAATGCTTCTATCATTTCATGTGTTGGTCACCATTATTTTCTTCCCTTGCATTCATGCATAACATAACATTTCATGCCATGTCTTGTGAGGTTGCATTGTGGTCATATGCTTTCATGTGGTGTTTGTGATCTTGTGGACATATGTGTGGTGTGGTGCAACTCTACTAAGTTGCTTGTGCTAGTAGGATACCATGTGAATGCTTAGGTTTCAAAACCATCTTCACTCCCTCTCTATTTTAAGAATCACTTCTTCCTTTCCTCTTTTAAAAATGCTCTTGTGTTAGCAGAATTGTGGTGATTTTGAAATGTGGAGCTGCTGATTTATAAGGGGTTTTCAAAAGGTGCAAAATAATTACAAAATAGCCCACATAATGCTGTTTTGTAAATATTCATTTGCCCCTAATATTCATTTTGCATTTTATTGAAATAGGTCATATTTTTCTATGACCAGGGGATATTTTTGTTTGATTTTATCCCCAGTATTTTATTTTGTGCTTTAATTCCTTCTGTGTGTATTTCTGTAAATGGGAAATGAGGGAATCCCTTTCCCTCCATGTGTCACCACCTTTGGGCTTGCTCCCACATACCGGCCCATTTCCCCTCTCTCTCGCACATAGCCCATGCGGCGTCCCTCTCGCTTATGACGGCGTCTTCCCCCTCTCTCTTCTTTCCCGTCAGGCGCTAGAGAGAGCACGCGCGATGCCGTGAAGCACTAACGTCGAGGGGACCCCTACATAACCTCGGCGTCCGGGCCTCCCTCTCCTAGGGTTTCCTTCTTCCTCAGCTGCCGCCGCTACCTCTCCCCATCTCCATCTCTTCTTCTTCCTTCTCCTCTGGTAAGTACAGTAGGTAGCCAGAGCAGCCCTCTGTCGTCGATCGCCGTCCTCTCGTCGCCCTCTGGTGCCGCGACCATGCCCAGGAGCATGGGGGACTCCCCCGCGCTCCATTTTTGCCCTCGGTGAGGTCGAGGAGCCTCCTCACCGACGGCAGGGACGACGCCCTTGCCGCGGACCCGAAGCCCTTCTTCCTGCTACCTCGTTCTGCTTCGAGGAGATCCCCGACGCTATTCTTCTTCCTCTCCGTCGCCTCGTCGCCCGTTCGGTCCTCTCCTTCCTTCCCCAAAGGTGAGGTACCTTCCGCCCTTCCTTCTTCCACCGTAGATCGCTCGGATCCGAGGTAGAGCTCGCCGTGTTCCTCTTTGATGCGGTTCATTAGAGCCGTAGCAAGGTGATTCGTGTGCAGAAGCAGTACCGTGGGACGGCATGCGTGTGGTCGATGTGTGGTAGTAGTAGAGCAGGAGCTCGTCTCCCTGGAGTGGATCCCTCAGGTAGCAGCTGCAGCTGCAGCACGCCGGCGATCTCCCTGTCGCCATGCTCCTCTGTTGAAGCAGAGCAGTAGTTCGTGCTTGTTGTGTGTGGTGCAGTAGTTTGGTGATGTCGTGCCTGTGTGTTGTGTAGCAGGGGTTCCTCCCCCTCGTAGTGCATCATTGGATATAGTGGTTGCTCCCTTCGTGGGCAGCAGCAGCAGTGGTTCTGCCCGACGTCCTCCCTGTCGCCGGCGTGCAGAGCACAGGTTCAGGTGCTCGTGTTAGCTTAGCCTGCGGTACCCCTCTGTTCTACCAGTAGCCGTATCATAGCGCAGTGGTTCGAGTGTGTGTGTTGTATGTTCAAGATACAAGGTTTGATCCCCAGTAGAAGCAACCCCCTTTTTGCTTGTTTTGTTGCACAGTATCTGAAGTAGCGAACTAGTTATCCTGTTAGGCACCACCTCTCTGTCGAGCCCATGGGCAGTAGCAGAGTGGTGCCCTGTCTGTTGTTGGCACAGTAGATACAGGGTTCGACTACCCCTCGAACCCCGTTTTATTTCCCTTGTTTTTGCTCAGTAGACGCGCGAGTTGCTTTGAATTGATCAAACCCCTCTGTTCTGTCGAAACCATGACAGTAGCAGGGTGGAACTGGCTCTATGGTGACTCCAGGAGGCCCTGGGTTCGAATCCCAGGCCTTCCTCTTTTATTTTTTGCTTTCTTTCCTATTTGTTTTCCTTGCTATAATTTTTGTTACTTCTTGTGCCTAAACAATAGGCATAAAAAAGAGCATTTATGTTGTTCCTTCCTGCAGATGCACTAGTGTGTGTGTGCTCTAGTGTGTTGGTTGTGTGTGTATGTGAGCACTTGGTGAAGTGTATGTGTGGTGGTGGTGCTAGCTTAGTGCATGCTTGTAGATGCACTAGTGTGTGCATATGTGAGGTAATATACATGTGGTTGAGCTTGTAGATTGTGGTGTGTATATGTGATTTCCACTCATACACGAGCTTGGCTCATGTGGCACCATATAGTTGTTCTTATGTATGTGTAGGTGTTGGTGCTTCCATGATGTGTGGCTTACTAGATGCCTTGAAATTTTGTGTGTTGTTCAAGAGCATGTGTAGTGGGTGTTGTGGAGTTGATGTGTTTGTGAGGATCAGCCCAACCTTTGCAAATCATTCTTGCACATTCACATTTCCATATGTGAGAGGGCATAGTGACTATTGTGTGTGTGATCTACTTGGTAGATGTGCTTGTGGGTTGATGTGCTATGACACATACATGGGGTCAAAACCCTCATGTCACTATTGTCATTGTGCACATGAAATAGTAGCTATGTAGGAGTTGATCTAGTGAATAGCACATGAAATGTTGCACTATTCAATTTGTAGGAATCTATGTAGTGTTTTCCTTCCTAGTTTGTGGCCACTTGCTCCAAACAAGTGTATGCATTATTTATATCTTTTTGGGGTATAATATACCAAGGAATCCATTGGTGAACTCAATTTTACCATTGGAACATTTTCTGGAGATGACATATTTCATTTTTCTTCTATGTTTAGAGCTTGATTCCATGAGTAGTGATGTGCTCATGTATTTGTTTCTGGTTGTGCTAGTAGAGGGTGACCCCCTCTACCTATTGTTGGTTTCATCTCATGATTAGGATTCCACATGTGCAAGTTATTCCCACTCAAAGTAGGCATGTGACCGAAATTCCAGATTAGTTTTCATCTCATGATAAGTCTGAGAATCTGTTTATATTTTCTTCTCATGTTGATGAGGTTGTGCAGGTCAATGTGTTGTGATCTAGCCTTAGCTTTCAACTAGAAAGTTGGACCTGATATGTTTTTCTAGCTCCCTGTAAAATTTCATTTCATTTGGAGTCCTGTAGGTATTGTTTTGGGTGCTGTCAAAATGCTTCAGAGCATAGACAGAAAGTGAGAATCTGGAATTTTCATTAAGTCCCTGAAAACTGATGTTTTTGAGCAAGTTTGCAGCCTTGTAACTTTCTGTGTTTAATTCCTTTTTGTGTGATTCTTGCTTGTGCTTGTAGTATTCTTGTCTAGCTACAGCCACATATATTATTTGTCATAGTTGGGTGTTTGTAGGTGCTTTGCATGTAGCTCACAAAGTGCTATGATGCAGTTTATGGCAGATTGTGAAGTTTTGTCATTTTGATGTTTGTGAGTGCTTAGTTGATGTTGTGTTGTTCTTCTTTGCTCCACCCCATTCATGTTGGTTTGTTTTATGTCATGGCAACCTGGAAATACCAGATTTGAGCCATTTGAGTGTGTGGTAATGATTTTGTTACGTAGGGCTTCATATCTTGTTTCGTTGATTCCCGTTGATCCGTAGCTCCGATTGTAATGTTCTTTATATGGTTTTGCATTGTTTTCACGAGACGCATCTGATCATGTCATTCTCATGCATGTAAAAATAGGTTAGCATGCAGTTCTGTCCAGGAACATGTTTTAACTCCTTAAGCTTGTGCTAGTGATAGAAATAGTGATGCATGCTCATATTCATCTCATGCATCATGTGATTGTTGCATCTTGAGGTGCTGTTGTTCATTGGATGTTATTCTTATGTTGGGTAGCACCGGGATCGGAGAACGAATACGTGGAGTCAGGAGAGTACGTGCAGGACGATCAAGAACCATTCCAAGCTGAGGATCTCACGGGCAAGATGATATGACCTTGATTCCATCTCTAGACTTGTTATGCTAGATTATGTTTACTTGTCATATGCTCGCTGCCTACCACTGAAATATTTGCCTCTTGATATTCCATGAAACCAAACACATGTCCCTTCCTAGCAAACTTGCATGGCTAAGTAGGCTTTGCTCAGCTACTAATGTTAGCGTTGCTAGACACCGGTGCTTTGACTCAAGTGATAACATGAGCTCGATATCATTATCTTAAATTCTGTTATTTAATTAATGCACCTATATACTTGGTAAGTAACGGAAGGCCTAGCCTTTTGCCGGGTGCTTTGTTCCGTTATTGCCGCCATAGTAACCGGCTACCGGTGTTTGATTCCATATTGATCGCTCCTAACACGTTCAGGGTTGTTATGGGGACCCCCTCGATAAATCGCGTAGTGTTAAGACTTGTCCGGCTGGACCCAACATTTGTGTTAATTTGCTAATCACCTAATAATAATCTGCATAGGAAATAGCTACCCCGAGGAATTTAATCAACAACCCGGGCCAGTGGTCCTCATGAGTGTTGGCCCAAACTAGAGTCGTGTGCGGGGCCAACCCGGGCAACTCGGGAGATGTCTATCAGGCCACTGTACGCTGTGCTCATCCGGTGTGTCCTGAGACTGAGATACACGACTCTTATGAGGGTCGTCGAAACGTCGGGAGGTCCTGCTAGTCTTGTCTTACCTTAGCAATATATCTTGCGTATAGGAATCCTGGTGAAGCTTTGGTTCTCCCCAGAGTTGAGGTTTTCCTCTAAGGAATCCGACGAGATCACGAGATTCGTGATAGAGGATTACTTTGCGACCTGTGTACATTTGTGATGGACTAGTTGGAGCACCCTTGCAGGGTTTAATCTTTCGGAAAGCCATGCCCGCGGTTATGTGGCAACTTGGAATATTTTGTTAACATCCGGTAATTGATAACTTAAACATAAGCTAATAAAATTGCCAACTGTGTGCGTAACCGTGACTGTCCCCTCGAAGATCTCTCTTCGATCGGGAACATGGTGGGGTTATGATTGACGTAGGTAGGTGTTCAGGGTCACTTAGTGATCAAGTATTCTCGACCGCTAGTATAGTCCACCTTCATAAATGTTCTACGTAAGATAGCCACCATATCAATCTTAGGATGTTGCAACCTTAAACACTCCACCCTATCCAACCTAATAACTTGACTAGTTCTGGCACCAAGGTCTTAGATTGGTGAGTCCCCGTGGCTCACGGATTCCTCCACAATACCAACAGGTTCAGGTACCCCAGAGACAGGTGATCCCGACGGCACGCAGCTGGCGTGGTAGTACGATGAGGAGACCGACCGCCTGTACGTGAACTATCCAGAAGATTGAGGCGTGGTCGTGATCGTGGGCCAGCAGGCAGGGTAGCATAGCCTTTTTCTCTGTTTTGTAGTCCGTAGCGGAACTACTTTGGTTGTATGCATGATGTACTCTGATATATTTATGAGAAGGCAATTGAACCCCTGATTGTCTATCTTTTATTATTATGTATGTGTTGTGTTACCTGTTTGCAAGACGCTTAGATGCGCTCATTTCCAATTCGGGGCCTCGATCCCAAGATCGGAAAGGACCGCATCTTGGCCGTAACATTCCCCCTCCGGGAGGGAAGTTTCCCCGGCAGGATCGTCCTGCCGAAGCTCTAGATTGGTTCTGCTCAAGTTCCGCCTCGTGGCAGCGGCGAAACCACGAAAAAGCTCCTCTGTGATTTTTTCCTGGACGAAACCCTCCATATAGCAAAAGAGGGGGCTAGTTGGCCAGTGGGCTGCCCACAAGCCCCCATGGCGCGTCCTGGGGGGGGGGGTGGTCGCGCCGTGTAGGCTTGTGGGAACCCCCTGGTGCCCCTCTGGCACTTCTTCGGCCCAATATTTTTGATTATTGGGTAAAAAAAAGTCCCCGTTGATTTTCACGGCGTTTGGTGTTGTGCAGAATAGGTATCTCAACTTTGCTCCACTTTCAGGCCAGAATTCTAGTTGCCGGTATTCTCCTTCTTCATGTAAACCTTGCAAAATAAGAGAGAAAATGCATAAGAATAGTACCATGAAGTGAAATAGAAGCCAAAGAAGCGATAAATATCAACATGAAAACATGATGCAAAATGGACGTATCAGGGCGTCGCCGCAAGACAGAGCCGGCGCACATACGGGGTTGGCGCGTGGAGGTGAGACCGCGAAGACGCTCGAAAGCAGGGAGGATCCGAAGCCGAGAGCATAACAGTGCAACGACTCGGACGGGACAGAGGCGGCACAGCCCGTTGCGGAGCAAGAAAGTCGGAAGCAGGGCAACAAGCCAGAGCTGGCGGGCGCGGCTGGTGCATGGGACGCCATAGGGTGGAGCAGAGGCGCGCGGAATACGACATCGTGGATGTTGATGTCGGGTTGAAGAAGGACCGGGACAACATCGTGTTGAGCAGTGGCTGCTGCAGCCGCCGGAACATGGTCGGCAATGACGCGGGCACGATGGCCACGAGCAGCGCCAGCTTTAGGAGGACGTGGCGGTCAGTAGAGCACGAGGCTACGACTGGTAGCGGTCAGGCCATGCGTGGGCATCCATGCAGGGAGAGGCGTAAGTCGCGGTGGAGGATAGCACGGGCGAAGCCGCATGGCGGCCTCCGGGGAGGGCCTGCGCGTGAGCGTAACGGCGGCATGACCAGCTGCATGGAAGCAGCCATGGCAGGTGGTGGCAAAGTCGTGGCTTGTGCCTCGGGGAAGACGAAGTCGTTGGTGGAGATGGATGACGCCGAGGCGAGTGGTGAGGATGCAACTGGCGCAGGTGCGAGTGCCCGAGGGTGTGTTTATGTCGAGTCCACCAGCGCCGCCAGAGAGACGACGACGAAGTCACGTTGGTGATGACAAAGAGGGTGCCGCTCTGAACCACGGTTCCAGTAGCAGCTTGCCCCAAAGTTGGCGCCAACTGTCATCATTTTCTGACGACATGCCATGGGTAGGCTAATCGAGGTGAGATCAAGGCTGCCGTGGAAGATTTGGGACGGGATAGGGTAGTATAACATGGTGGTTTACCCAGGTTCTGGGCTCTCCGGTGAAATAATACACATACTCTTGTATATCTGTATATGAGATATATATGCATTACAAGGTTGCTCCTGGAGGTGTATTGGAGAGGAGAGCCATGGGCTTTTGCCTCATACGTGAGTGTGTGTGGGATGGGAGAGAGTGAGGCCATGAGAGGATGAGAGGGCAACAAAAGGGGGGCCTCCCATACGTGGTGGGCATGAGGCCCCATGTATGGGTGTGTGGCTTGGTATGTAAGCTACAGTGGGTAGCTTACATACCAAGCTGCTTGAGATGATAGCTACCATGGGTAGCTTACATGCCAAGCTATATGTAGCTTGGGAGCTAGGATATGCTTGTCCCTTGGGGCACTTTATAAACCAGCGCCCAGGGGACAAGTTACACTGTAGATGAAGCTACGTGACTTTGGTAGTCTCGACCGCGCGTGTCCGATGGGACGCCGTAGTGACTCCGGGAAGCCGGCTGGCTGGCACAGCCGGTTGGTCGGAGCAGCCGACCGTGGGTGGGAATCGGAGCAGCCAGCCCGGGCGGGCAGGCACCCTGTCCGACTCACTGTCTTTGGGTTACCTAGGGGTCATCCCCCCGACATGCTCCCTTGGTGATATGTGAGTAGTTCGCCACAGACCTAAGGGTCCATAGTTTCTATCTAGATGGCTATCTCCCTCTCTATTTTCTTCATTGCCGAGATCATCGCGATTCCCGCGGTGATCTATCTTACGTAATCACTCTTGTGTGGTGCATTTGTTAGGATCCCATGAATTGTGGGTTTATGTTCAGATTATTCATGAGATTATATTGAGATCCTTTCTGGTCTTACATTTATATGCATGATTATGA